>NW_026110995.1:300000-460000 GCF_024679095.1 Eriocheir sinensis | reverse complement strand
TGAAATAAATATACAAAATGCACATACAATAAGGTAAACTTGTATTGAAAGAGATATGCAAAAATACATATAAAACAATGTAAATTTGTTTCAAAATATATATACGAATACACATAAAATAACGTAGATTTCTATAAAAATATATATACAAAATACACGTAAAATTAAGTAAATACGTATAAAAATAGTTATACAAAATACATATAGAATAATGTAAAATTGTTTCAAAAAAATATAAACAGAATATAAATAAAATAATGTAAATTTGTATGAAAATAAAAATGCAAAATACCCATAAAATAAAGCATATTTTTATAAAAATACATATACAAAAATACACATAGCATAATTAAATTTGTATTAAAATTAATATACAATTTGCTTATACAATAAGGTAAATTTGTATTCAAAAAATATGCAAAATACACATAAAACAGTGTAAATTTATTTCAAAATCTATATACGAATACTCATAAATCAACGTAGATTTCTATAGAAATATATATACAAAATACACATCAAATGATGTAAACACGTATAAAAATACATATATATATATATATATATATATATATATATATATATATATATATATATATATATATATATATATATATATATATATATATATATATATATATATATATATATATATATATATATATATATATATATATATATATATATATATACACATTAAATAATGTAAATTCGCGTCAAAATAAATATATTGTATATCTATTTGTATGAAAATAGATATACAATATACACGTTATTTTATGTGTATTCGTATATATATTTTGAAACAAATTTACACTGTTTTATTTGTATTTTGCGTTTTTTTTCAATACAAATTTACCTTATTGTATGTGTGCATTTTGTATATTAATTTTAATACAAATTTAATTATTCTATGTGTATTTTTGTATATGTATTTTTAAAAAAAAAATGCTTTATCTTATGGGTATTTTGCATCTTTATTTTCATACAAATTTAAATTATTTTATTGATATTCTGTGTACTTATTTTGATACGATTTTACATTATTCTATGTATCACAAAAATAAATATATACAAAAATACACAAAAATAATTTAAATTTGTTTGAAAATAGATATGCAAAATATGTGTATTTTGTATATATATTTCAATTCAAATTTAGCTTATTTTGTGTGTATTTTGTATATATTTTCATTCAAATTTAATTACTTCTGTGTATTTTTGTATATAGTTTTATATAATTTTACGTTATTTTATGTGTATTTTGTATATTTATATTTATACAAATGTTTATTTATTTTGATACGAATTTATATTATTTTATGTGTATTTTGTATACATTTTTTTATACGTATTTACTTAATTTTATGTGTATTTTGTATATATATTTTTATAGAAATCTACGTTATTTTATGTGTATTCGTATATATATTTTGAAACAAATTTACATTGTTTTATATGTATTTTGCATATCTATTTCAATACAAATTTACCTTATTGTATGTGTTTTTTGTATATTTATTTTAATACAAATTTAATTTTTTGATGTGTATTTTGGTATATATATTTTTATCAATAAAAAAAGCGTTATTTTATGATTATTTTGCTTCTTTATTTTCATATAAATTTACATTATTTTATTAATATTCTGTGTATTTATTTTGATACGATTTTACATTATTCTATTTGTGTCTTGTACATATTTTTTTATACAAATTTACGTTTTTTTATAAAATTATTGATACCAAAATACACATAAAATAATTAAATTTGTATTAAAATAAATATACAAAATGCACATACAATAAGGTAAATTTGTATTGAAATAGATATGCAAAATACATTTAAAATAATGCAAATTTGTTTCAAAATATATATACGAATACACATAAAATAACTTAGATTTCTATAAAAAATACATATACAAAATACATATAAAATTAAGTAAATACGTATAAAAAAATGTATACAAAATACACATAAAATAATGTAAATTCGTATAAATGTAAATAAACAATATACCAATAAAAGAATGTGTATTTGTATAAATATAAATATACAAAATGCACATAAAATAACGTAAATTTATATAAAACTATATACATAAAATAATGCAAATTTCTATAAAAATATATGTACAAAAATGAACATAAAATAAATTTGCATAAAAATATATATAGAAAACATACATTAGATAATGTAAATGAGTATAAAAATATGTATAGAAAATACCTATGAAATAATCTAAATTCGTATCGAATTAAATGAAGAAAATACCATTTAAATAATGTAATTTTGGATGAAAATATATATACAAAATACACATAAAAAAACCTAAATACAAATACAATTATATACATAAAATATTGTATTTAGTATATACATTTCAATTCAAATTTAGCTTATTTTATCTATATTTTGTATATCTATTTTCATAGGAATTTAATTACTTCTGTGTATTTTTGTATAGTTTTATACAAATGTACGTTATTTTATGTGTATTTTGTATATTTATATTTATACAAATACACATTCTTTTATTGGTATTTTGTTTATTTATTTTGATACAAATTTGCATTATTTTATGTGTATTTTGTATACATTTTCTTATACATATTTACTTCATTTTATGTGTATTTTGTATATATATTTTTATACAAATATACGTTATTTTATGTGTTTTCGTATATATATTTTGAAACAAATTTACATTGTTTTATATGTATTTTGCATATCTATTTCAATACAGGTTTACTTTATTGTATGTGTATTTTGTATATTTATTTTAATACAAATTAATTTTTTCATGTGTATTTTGGTATATATATTTTTATAAAAAATACGTTATTTAATGGGTATTTTGCATCTTTATTTTCATACAAATTTACATTGTTTTATTAATATTCTGTGTATTTATTTTGATACGATTTTATATTATTCTACTCGTGTTTTGTATATATTTTTTTTATACATATTTACATTATTTAATGTGTATTTTGTATATTTTAAAAAAAATTACGTTATTTTTTCGCATCTGTTAAAATATTTTGACACAAATTTACATTATTTTATGTATTTTGTATATATATTTCAATACAAATTTAGTTTATATTATGTATATTTTGTATATCTATTTTCATTCGTATCAAAATAAATAAACAAAATAAAATAATATAAATTTGTATGAGAAAACATATACAAATACACATAAAATAACGCAAATTTGTAAAAAAATATATGTACAAAAATGCACATAAAATAAATTAAATTTGGATAAAAATATATATACAAAACACACATTAAATAATGTAAATGCGTACATGAAATAACCTAAATTTTATTTATAAATTTATAAATTATTTATTTTGATACGAATTTATATTATTTTATGTGTATTTTGTATACATTTTTTTATACGTATTTACTTCATTTTATGTGTATTTTGTATATATATTTTTATAGAAATCTACGTTATTTTATGTGTATTCGTATATATATTTTGAAACAAATTTACTTTGTTTTATATGTATTTTCCATATCTATTTCAATACAAATTTACCTTATTGTATGTGTTTTTTATATATTTATTTTAATACAAATTTAATTTTTTATGTGTATTTTGGTATATATATTTTTATAAATAAAAAAAATGCGTTATTTTATGGGTATTTTGCCTCTTTATTTTCATACAAATTTACATTATTTTATTAATATTCTGTGTATTTATTTTGATACGATTTTACATTATTCTATTTGTGTTTTTTATATATTTTTTTATACAAATTTACGTTATTTTATGTGTATTTGTTTATGTCTTTTCATTCTAATTTACATTATTTTATGTGTATTTTGTATATGTATTTCAATACAAATTTAACTAATTTTATGTGTATTTTGTATATTTATTTTCATAAAATTTAAAATATTTTTGTGTATTTTTGTATATAGCTTGATACAAATTTAGGGTATTTTATGTGTATTTTGTATATCTATTTTCATATAAATACACATTCTTTTATTGATATTTTGTTTATTTATTTTGACGCGAATTTACAGTATTTAAAGTGTATTTTGTATATATATTTTTATAGAAATCAACGTTATTTTATGTGTATTCGTATATATATTTTGAAACAAATTTACACTGTTTTATGTGTATTTTTCAATACAAATTTACCTTATTGTATGTGCATTTTGTATATTAATTTTAATACAAATTTAATTATTCTATGTGTATTTTTGTATATGTATTTTAAAAAAAAATATGCTTTATTTTATGGGTATTTTGCTTCTTTATTTTCATACAAATTTAAATTATTTTATTGATATTCTGTGTACTTATTTTGATACGATTTTACATTATTCTATGTATAACAAAAATAAATACAGAATACACAAAAATAGATATGCAAAATACATATAAACAATGTAAATTTGTTTCAAAATATATATACGAATATACATGAAATAAGGTAGATTTCTATAAAAATATATATACAAAATACACATAAAATTAAGTAAATACGTATAAAAAATGTATACAAAATACACATAAAATAATGTAAATTAGTATCAAAATAAATAAACAAAATACCAATAAAAGAATGTGTATTTGTATAAATATATATATACAAAATACACATTAAATAATATAAATTTGTTTAAAACTATACAAAATACTCATGAAATGATGTAAAGACGTATAAAAATATATATACAAAATACACATTAAACAATGTAAATTCGCGTCAAAATAAATAAACAAAATATCAATAAAAGAATGTGTATTTGTATGAAAATAGATATACAAAATACACATAAAATAACCTAAACTTGTATCAAACTATATACAAAAATACACAAAAATATCATAAATTTGTATGAAAATAAATATTCAAAATACACATAAAAATAGGTAAATTTGTATTGAAATACATACAAAAAATACACATAAAATAATGTAAATTTGATTGAAAATACATAAACAAATACACTTAAAATAACGTAAATTTGTATAAAAAAAAATATGTACAAAACACAAATAGAATAATGTAAAATCGTATCAAAATAAATACACAGAATATTAATAAAATAATGTAAATTTGTATGAAAATAAAGATGCAAAATACCCATAAAATAACGCATTTTTTTATTTATAAAAATATATATACCAAAATACACATCAAAAAATTAAATTTGTATTAAAATAAATATACAAAAAACACATATAATAAGGTAAATTTGTATTGAAATAGATATGCAAAATACATATAAAACAATGTAAATTTGTTTCAAAATATATATACGAATACACATAAAATTACGTAGATTTCTATAAAAATATATATACAAAATACACATAAAATGAAGTAAATACGTATAAAAAAATGTATACAAAATACACATAAAATAATGTAAATTTGTATCAAAATAAATAAACAAAATACCAATAAAAGAATATGTATTTGTATAAATATAAATATACAAAATACACATAAAATAACGTAAATTTATATAAAACTATATACAAAAATACACAGAAGTAATTAAATTTGCATGAAAATATACACAAAATACTCACAAAATAAGCTAAATTTGAATTGAAATATATATACAAAATACATGAAATGAAGTAAATTTGTATCAAAATATTTATACAAATACACATATAATAACGTAAATTTGTATGAAAATATATAAACAAAATACACATTAAATAATGTAAATACGTATAAAAAAATATGTACAAAATACACATATAATCATGTAATTCGTACCAAAATAAATAAACAAAATACCAATAAAATAATATAAATTTGTATGAGTAAACGTGTATGTTGCATATTTTTTCAAGACAAATTTACCTTATTATATACGCATTTTGTATATTAATTTTAATACAAATTTAATTATTCGATGTGTGTTTTTGAATCTGTATTTTTATAAACATATACTTTATTTTTTGGGTATTTTGCATCTTTATTTTCATATAAATTTACATTATTTTATTGATATTCTGCTCATTCATTTTGATGCGAATTGACATTATTCTATGTGTATTTTGTATATATTTTTCATACAAATTTACGTTATTTGTATGAATATATATTTTGACACAAATTTACAATATTTTATGGGTATTTTGTATATACATTTCAAAAGAAATTTACCTAGTTTTATGTGTATTTTGTATATCTATTTTCATACAAACTCAAATTATTTCTACGTATTTTTGTATATATTTTAATACAAATTTTAGTTATGTTATGTGTATTTTGTAAATTTATTTTCATTCAAATATATATTAATTTAATTTAAATTTGTATGAAAAGAAATATACAAAATACACATAAAATTAGGTTAATTTGTATTGAAATACATATACAAAATACACGTAAAATAATGTAAATTTGAAAGAAAATTTATAAACAAATACTCATATAATAACGTAAATTTGTATGAAATATATATACAAAATATACATTAAATAATGTAAATATGTATAAAAAACTATATACAAAACACAAATAGAATAATGTAAAATCGTATCAAAATATATACACAGAATATTAATAAAATAATGTAAATTTGTATGAAAATTAAGATGCAAAATACTTATAAAATAACGCATTTTTTAAAAAATTATTGATACCAAAATACACATAAAACATTTGAATTTGTATTAAAATAAATATACAAAATGCACATACAATAAGGTAAATTTGCATTGAAATAGATATGCAAAATACATATAAAATAATGTAAATTTGTTTCAAAATATATATACGAATACACATAAAATAACGAAGATTTCTATAAAAATAAAACACACATAAAATAATGTAAAATCGTATAAATGTAAATAAACAATATACCAATAAAAGAATATGTATTTGTATAAATATAAATATAAAAATTCACATAAAATAACGTAAATTTATATAAAACTATATACATAAAATAACGCAAATTTCTATAAAAATATATGTACAAAAATGAGCATAAAATAAATTTGCATAAAAATATATATACAAAACACACATTAGATAATGTAAATGAGTATAAAAATATGTATACAAAATATCTATGAAATAATCTAAACTCGTATCGAATTAAATTAAGAAAATACCAATAAAATATTGTAATTTTGGATGAAAATATATATACAAAATACACATAAAATAACCTAAATACAAATACAAATATACACATAAAATAATTTTAAATTGAATGAAATAAATATACAAAATAAACTTAAAATAAGGTAAATTTGTAATGAAATATATGAAAAAATACAGATAAAATAATATAAATTTGTATGAAAATATATATACAAATACACATTAAATAACATGAAATTTGTATAAAATTTGTATCAAAATATATACTTATACACACAATAAAATAACGTAATTTTTTTATGAAAATGTATATACAGAATACACATAAAATAATTTAAATACGTAGAAAAATATATATACAAAAAACACATAAAATAATGTAAATTTGTATGAAAATATATATACAAATACACATAAAATAATGTAAATTTGGATAAAATATATATACAAAATGAACATTAAATAATGTAAATATGTATAAAAAAATATATACAAAATACACATAGAATAAAGTTAAATCGTATCAAAATAAATAAAGAGAATATCAATAAAATAATGTAAATTTGTTTGAAAATAAAGATGCAAAATATCCATATAATAACGCATATTTGCATAAAAATATATATACAAAAATACATATTAAATAATTAAATTTGTATTAAAATAAATATACAAAATGCCCGTATAATAAAGTAAATTTGTATTGAAATAGATATGCAAAATACACATCAATAATGTAAATTTGTATCAAAATATATATACGAATACTCATAAAATAGAGTAAATTTCTATGAAAATATACATACAAAATAGATATACAAAATACACATATAACTAGTTAAATTTGTATTTAAATAAATGTACAAAAAAACACATAAAATAATGTAGATTTGTATGAAATTAAAACAAATACATTTTATATAAAATATATATACAAAATACACATAGAATAATGTAAAATCATATCAAAATAAATACACAGAATATCAAGAAAATAATGTAAATTTCTATGAAAATAAAGATGCAAAATACCCATAAAATAAAGCATATTTTTATATAAATACATATACAAAAATACACATAGATTAATCAAATTTGTATTAAAATTAATATACAAAATTCACATACAATAAGATAAATTTGTATTGAAAAAATATGCAAAATACAAATAAAACAATGTAAATTTGTTTCAAAATATATATACGAATACACATAAAATAACGTAGATTTCTATAGAAATATATGTACAAAATACACTTGAAATAATGTAAATACGTATAAAAATATATATACAAAATACACATTAAATAATGTTAATTCGTGTCAAAATAAATAAACAAAATATCATGAAAAGAATGTGTATTTGTATGAAAATAGATATACAAAATACATATAAAATAACCTAAATTTGTATAAAACTATATACAAAAATACACAAAAATAATTTAAACATGTATGAAAATAAATATACAAAAGACATATAAAAATAGGTAAATTTGTATTGAAATACTTATACAAAATACACATAAAATAATGTAAATTTGAATGAAAATATATGAACATCTATACTTAAAATAATGTAAATTTGTATCAAATTTATATACAAAAAACACATTAAATAATGTAAATATGTATAAAAAAATATATACAAAACACAAATAAAATAATGTAAAATCGTATCAAAATAAATACAGAAAATATTAATAAAATAATGTAAATTTGTATGAAAATTAAGATGCAAAATACCCATAAAATAACGCATTTTTTTAAAAGTATATATACGAAAAAATAAAATATTTGATTTTGTATTAAAATAAATAGATATAAAAAATATACATAAAATAAGCTAAATTTGAATTGAAATATAAATACAAAATACATAAAATAATGTAAATTTGTATCAAAATACTTATACAAATACACATATAATAAAGTAAATTTGTATAGAAATATATAAACAAAATACACATTAAATAATGTAAATACGTATAAAAAAAATGTACAAAATACACAAATAATCATGTAATTCGTATCAAAATAAATAGACAAAATACCAATAAAATAATGTAAATTTCTATGAGAATACATATACAAAATACACATAAATAACGCAAATATCAATAAAAATATATATAATATAATATATTTTTATACATATTTAAAATATTTAATGTATATTTTGCATATATATTTTATCCAAATTTACGTTATTTTATATGTATTTGTTTATATATTTTCATACAAATTTACATTATTTCATGTGAGTTTTGTATATGTATTTCAATACAAATATGCCTAGCTTTATGTGTATTTTGCATATCTATTTTCAAACAAATTTAAATTATTTTTGTGTACTTTTGTATATATTTTTATACAAATTTTAGTTATTTTATTTGTTTTTTGTATATATATTTTCCTACAAATATACATTCTTTTATTGGAATTTTGTGTATTTAATTTTTTTCGAATTTACATTATTTTATGTGTATTTTGTATATATATTTTTTCTACGTATTTAAAATATTTTGTGTTTTTTATATATATATTTTCATAAAAATGTACGTTATTTTATTGTGTGTATTCGTATATATTTTGAAACAAATTTTATACAAATTCATGTTATTTTATGTGTATTTGCAAATATATTTTCATACAAATTTATATTATTTTATGTGTATTCTTACATATATTTTATTACAAATTTACCTTATTTTTTTATTTTGAATATTTATTTCATTCAATTTTAAATTATTTAATGTGAATTTTTGTATTTGTATTTAGGTTATCTTAGGTTATCTTTAGGTTACCTTATTTTATGTTTATTTTGTATATTTATTTCATTTAATTTTAAATTATTTTATGTGTATATTTCTATTTGTATTTAGGTTATTTTATGTGTATTTTGTATATATATTTTCATCGAAAATTACATTATTTTATTGGTATTTTCTTAATTTATTTCGATACGAATTTAGATTATTTCATAGGTATTTTGTATACATATTTTTATACTCATTTACATTATCTAAAGTGTGTTTTGTATATATATTTTTATGCAAATTTATTTTAAGTTCATTTTTGTACATATATTTTTATAGAAATTTGCGTTATTTTATGTATATAGTTTTATATAAATTTACGTTATTTTATGTGCATTTTGTATATTTATATTTATACAAATACACATTCTTTTATTTATATATTGTTTATTTACATTTATACGAATTTACATTATTTTATGTGTATTTTGTATACATTTTTTTATTCGTATTTACTTAATATTATGTGTATTTTGTATATGTATTTTTATAGAAATCTACGTTATTTTATGTGTATTCGTATATATATTTTGAAACAAATTTACATTATTTTATATATATTTTGCATATCTATTTTAATACAAATTTACCTTATTGTATGTGCATTTTGTATATTTATTTTAATACAAATTCAAATATTTTATGTGTATTTTGGTATCAATAATTTTATAAAAAATGCGTTATTTTATAGGTATTTTGCATCTTAATTTTCATACAAATTTACATTATTTTATTAATATTCTGTGTGTATATTTTGATACGATTTTACATTATTCTGTTTGTGTTTTGTACATATTTTTTTTATACATATTTACATTATTTAGTGTGTATTTTGAATATATATTTCATACAAATTTACGTTATTATATGTGTATTTGTTTATATATTTTCATTCAAATTTACATTATTTTAAGTGAATTTTGTATATGTATTTCAATACAAATTAACCTAATTTTATGTGTATTTTGTATATTTCTTTTCATACAAATTTAAATTTTTTTTGTGTATTTTTCTATATAGTTTTATACAAATTTAGGTTATTTTATGTACGCATTTACATTATTTAATGTGTGTTTTGTATATATATTTTTATCCAAAGTTACTTTATTTTACGTTCATTTATGGACATATATTTTTATAGAAATTAGCGTTATTTTATATGTATTTGTATATGTTTTCTCATACAAATTTACATTATTTTATTGATATTTTGTTTATTTAGTTTGATACGAATTACATGATTATATGTGTATTTTGTACATATTTGTTATACGTATTTACATTATTTAATGTGTATTTTGTTTATATATTTTTAAACAAATTTACGTTATTATATGTATTTTTATAAATATTTTGATACAAATTTACATTATTTTATGTATTTTTGTATATACATTTCAATTCAAATTTAGCTTATTTTATGTGTATTTTGTATATCTATTTTCATACGAATTTAATTACTTCTGTGTATTTTTGTATAGTTTTATACAAATTTACGTTATTTTATGTGTATTTTGTATATTTATATTTATACAAATACACATTCTTTTATTGGTGTTTTGTTTATTTATTTTGATACGAATTTACATTATTTTATGTGTATTTTGTATACATTTTCTTTTACGTCTTTACTTCATTTTATGTGTATTTTGTATATATATTTTTATACAAATCTACGTTATTTTATGTGTATTCATATATATTTTGAAACAAATTTACATTGTTTTATATGTATTTTGCATATCTATTTCAATACAGATTTACCTTATTATATGTGTATTTTGTATATTTATTTTAATACAAATTAATTTTTTCATGTGTATTTAGGTATATATATTTTTTATAAAAAATGCGTTATTTAATGGGTATTTTGCATCTTTATTTTCATACAAATTTACATAGTTTTATTATTATTCTGTGTATTTATTTTGATACGATTATACATTATTCTATTTGTGTTTTGTATATATTTTTTTATACATATTTACATTATTTAATGTGTATTTTGTATATTTTAAAACAAATTTACGTTATTTTATGCGCATCTGTTAAAAAAATTTTGATACAAATTTACATTATTTTATGTATTTTGTATATATATATTTCATTACAAATTTAGTTTATTTTATGTATATTTTGTATATCTATTTTCATTCGTATCAAAATAAATAAACAAAATAGCAATAAAATAATGTAAATTTGTATGAAAAAACATATACAAATACACATAAAATAACGTAAATTTAAAAAAAAAATATATGTACAAAAATGCACATAAAATAAAGTAAATTTGCATAAAAACATAAATACAAAACACACATTAAATAATGTAAATGCGCACATAAAATAACCTAAATTTGTATAAAACTAAATACAAAAATACACAAAAATATATATACAAAAAACAAATAGAATAATGTAAAATCGTATCAAAATAAATACACCGAATATTAATAAAATAATGTAAATTTGTATGAAAATAAAGATGCAAAATTCATATCAAATAGCGCATTTCTTATAAAAATATATATACCAAAATACACATAAAATATCTAAATTTGTATTGAAATAAATATACAAAATGCACATACAATAAGGTAAACTTCTATTGAAAGAGATATGCAAAAATACATATATAACAATGTAAATTTGTTTCCAAATATATATACGAATACACATAAAATAACGTAGATTTCTATAAAAAAATATATATACAAAATACACATAAAATTAAGTAAATACGTATAAAAAAATGTAAAGAAAATACATATAAAATAATGTAAATTCGAAACAAAATAAACAAACAAAATACCAATAAAAGAATGTGTATTTGAATAAATATAAATGTACAAAATACACATACAAAATAAACATAAAATAAGGTAAATTTGTAATAAAATATATGTACAAAATACACATAAAATAATGTAATTTTATATGAAAATATATATACAATTACACATAAAATACCATGAATTTGTATAAAATTATATATTTAAAATAGATATTAAATAAGGTAAATGCGTATAAAAATATATATACAAAGTACATATAAAATAATGTAAATTCGTATCAATATAAATCAACCAAATACCAATAAAATAATATATATTTGAATGAAAATAGATTTACAAAATACACATAACATAACTAAAATTTGTATTGAAATATATACAAAAATACATAAAAATAATTTGAGTTTGTATGAAAATAGATATTCAAAATACACATAAAACTTGGTAATATTTTTTTTTTAAATATATATACATAATACCCATAAAATATTGTAAATTTGTGTCAAAATATTTAAACAAATACACATAAAATAACTTAAAATAACGTAAATATGTATCAAATATATATACAAAAAACACATTAAATAATGTAAATATGTATAAAAAAATATATACAAAACACAAATAAAATAATGTAAAATCCTATTAAAATAAATACAGAAAATATTAATAAAATAATGTAAATTTGTATGAAAATTAAGATGCAAAATACCCATAAAATAACGCATTTTTTTATAAAAATATATATACGAAAAAACATAAAATATTTGATTTTGTATTAAAATAAATAGATATACAAAATACACATAAAATAAGCTAAATTTGAATTGAAATATATATAAAAAATACATAAAATAATGTAAATTTATATCAAAATACTTATACAAATACACATATAATAACGTAAATTTGTATAAAAATATATAAACAAAATACACATTAAATAATGTAAATATTTATAAAAAAAAATGTACAAAATACACAAATAATCATGTAATTCGTATCAAAATAAATAGACAAAATACCAATAAAATAATGTAAATTTCTATGAGAAAACATATACAAAATACACATAAATAACGTAAATATCAATAAAAATATATATAATATAATATATTTTTATACATATTTAAAATATTTAATGTATATTTTGTATATATATTTCATCTAAATTTACGTTATTTTATATGTATTTGTTTATATATTTTCATACAAATTTACATTATTTTATGTGAGTTTTGTATATGTATTTCAATACAAATTTGCCTAACTTTATGTGTATTTTGCATATCTATTTTCAAACAAATTTAAAATATTTTTGTGTATTTTTGTATATATTTTTATACAAATTTTAGTTATTTTATTTATTTTTTGTATATATATTTTCTTACAAATATACATTCTTTTATTGGAATTTTGTGTATTTAATTTTTTACGAATTTACATTATTTTATGTGTATTTTGTATATATTTTTTTCTACGTATTTAAAATATTTTGTGTTTTTTATATATACATTTTCATAAAAATTTACGTTATTTTATTGTGTGTATTCGTATATATTTTGAAACAAATTTTATACAAATTCATGATATTTTATGTGTATTTGCATATATATTTTCATACAAATTTATATTCTTTTAAGTGTATTCTTACATGTATTTTATTACAAATTTACCTTATTTTATGTTTATTTTGTATATTTATTTCATTCAATTTTAAATTATTTAATGTGTATTTTTGTATTTGTATTTAGGTTATCTTAGGTTATCTTTAGGTTACCTTATTTTATGTTTATTTTATATATTTATTTCATTCAATTTTAATTTATTTTATGTGTATATTTGTATTTGTATTTAGGTTATTTTATGTGTATTTTGTATATATATTTTCATCCAAAATTACATTATTTTATTGGTATTTTCTTAATTTAATTCGATACGAATTTAGATTATTTCATAGGTATTTTGCATACATATTTTTATACTCATTTACATTATCTAAAGTGTGTTTTGTATATATATTTTTATGCAAATTTATTTTAAGTTCATTTTTGTACATATATTTTTATAGAAATTTGCGTTATTTTATGTATATAGTTTTATATAAATTTACGTTATTTTATGTGCATTTTGTATATTTATATTTATACAAATACACATTCTTTTATTTATATATTGTTTATTTACATTTATACGAATTTACATTATTTTATGTGTATTTTGTATTCATTTTTTTTATTCGTATTTACTTAATATTATGTGTATTTTGTATATGTATTTTTATAGAAATCTACGTTATTTTATGTGTATTCGTATATATATATTTTGAAACAAATTTACATTATTTTATATGTATTTTGCATATCTATTTCAATACAAATTTACCTTATTGTATGTGCATTTTGTATATTTATTTTAATACAAATTCAAATATTTTATGTGTATTTTGGTATCAATAATTTTATTAAAAATGCATTATTTTATAGGTATTTTGCATCTTAATTTTCATACAAATTTACATTATTTTATTAATATTCTGTGTATATATTTTGATACGATTTTACATTATTCTATTTGTGTTTTGTATATATATTTTTTATACATATTTACATTATTTAATGTGTATTTTGAATATATATTTCATACAAATTTACGTTATTATATGTGTATTTGTTTATATATTTTCTTTCAAATTTACATTATTTTAAGTGTATTTTGTATATATATTTCAATACAAATTAACCTAATTTTATCTGTATTTTGTATACTTCTTTTCATACAAATTTAAATTATTTTTGTGTATCTTTGTATATAGTTTTATACAAATTTAGGTTATTTTATGTATGCATTTACATTATTTATTGTGTGTTTTGTATATATATTTTTATCCAAAGTTACTTTATTTTACGCTCAATTTTGGACATATATTTTTATAGAAATTAGCGTTATTTTATATGTATTTGTATATGTTTTCTCATACAAATTTGCATTATTTTATTGATATTTTGTTTATTTAGTTTGATACGAATTACATGATTATATGTGTATTTTGTAAATATTTTTTATACGTATTTACATTACTTAATCTGTATTTTGTTTATATATTTTTAAACAAATTTACGTTATTATATGTATTTTTATAAATATTTTGATACAAATTTACATTATTTTATGTATTTTTGTATATACATTTCAATTCAAATTTAGCTTATTTTATCTGTATTTTGTATATCTATTTTCATACGAATTTAATTACTTCTGTGTATTTTTGTATAGTTTTATACAAATTTACGTTATTTTATGTGTATTTTGTATATTTATATTTATACAAATACACATTCTTTTATTGGTATTTTGTTTATTTTTTTGATACGAATTTACATTATTTTATGTGTATTTTGTGTACATTTTCTTATACGTATTTACTTCATTTTATGTGTATTTTGTATATATATTTTTATACAAATCTACGTTATTTTATGTGTATTCGTATATATATTTTGAAACAAATTTACATTATTTTATATGTATTTTGCATATCTATTTCAATACAGATTTACCTTATTGTATGTGTATTTTGTTTATTTATTTTAATACAAATTAATTTTTTCATGTGTATTTTGGTATATATATTTTTATAAAAAATGCGTTATTTAATGGGTATTTTGCATCTTTATTTTCATACAAATTTACATTGCTTTATTAATATTCTGTGTATTTATTTTGATACGATTTTACATTATTCTATTTGTGTTTTGTATATATTTTTTAATACATAGTATGTACATTATTTAATGTGTATTTTGTATATTTTAAAACAAATTTACGTTATTTTATGCGCTTCTGTTAAAATATAAAAGTATAAAACTATATACAAAAATACACAAAAATATTTAAAATTTGTATGAAAAGAAATATACAAAATACACATAAAATTAGGTAATTTTGTATTGAAATACATATACAAAATACACATAAAATAATGTAAATTTGAATGAAAATATATAAACAAATACACTTAAAATAACTTAAATGTGTATAAAATATATATGCAGGATACACATTAAATAATGTAAATGTGTATAAAAAAATATATACAAAAAAGAAATATAATAATGTAAAATCCTATCAATATAAATAAACAGAATATCAATAAAATAATGTAAATTTGTATGAAAAGAAAGATGCAAAATTCCCATAAAAGAGCGGATTTTTTTATAAAAATATATATACCAAAATACACATAAAATATTTAAATTTGTATTGAAATAAATATACAAAATGCATATACAGTAAGGTAAATATGTATTGAAAGAGATATTCAAAAATACATATAAAACAAAGTAAATTTGTTTCAAAATATATACGAATACACATAAAATAACGTAGATTTCTATAGAAATATATATACAAAATACACATGAAATTATGTAAATACGTATAAAAATATATATACAAAATATATATCTAGGTAAATTCGTGTCAAAATAAATAAACAAAATATCATGAAGAGAATGTGTATTTGTATGAAAATAAATAATAGATAATAAATTTGCATGAAATATATATGCAAGATACACATTAAATAATGTAAATATGTATAAAAAATATATATACAAAAAACAAATAGAATAATGTGAAATCGTATCAAAATAAATACACCGAATATTAATAAAATAATGTAAATTTGTATGAAAATAAAGATGCAAAATTCCCATCAAATAGCGCATTTCTTATAAAAATATATATACCAAAATACACATAAAATATTTAAATTTGTATTGAAATAAATATACAAAATGCACATACAATAAGGTAAACTTGTATTGAAAGAGATATGCAAAAATACATATAAAACAATGTAAATTTGTTTCAAAATATATATACGAATACACATAAAATAACGTAGATTTCTATAAAAATATATATAAAATACACATAAAATTAAGTAAATACGTATAAAAATAGATATACAAAATACGCATAGAATAATGTAAAATTGTTTAAAAAAAATAAACAGAATATAAATAAAATAATGTAAATTTGTATGAAAATAAAATTGCAAAATACCCATAAAATAAAGCATATTTTTATAAAAATACATATACAAAAATACACATAGCATAATTAAATTTGTATTAAAATTAATATACAAAATACAATAATTTAAATTTGTATTGAAAAAATATGCAAAATACACATAAAACAGTGTAAATTTTTTTCAAAATTTACAGAAGTAATTAAATTTTATGAAAATAGATATACAAAATACACACAAAATAAGCTAAATTTGAATTGAAATATATATACAAAATACATAAGATAAAGTAAGTTTAATCAAAATATTTATACAAATACATATATAATAACGTAAATTTGTATAAAAATATATAAACAAAATACACATTAAATAATGTAAATATATATAAAAAAATATGTACAAAATACACATATAATCATATAACTCGTATCAAAATAAATAAACAAAATACCAATAAAATAATATAAATTTGTATGAGAAAACATATATAAAATACACATAAAATATGTATACAAAATACCTATGAAGAAATCTAAATTCGTATCGAGTTAAATTAAGAAAATACCAATAAAATAATGTAATTTTGGATGAAAATATATATAGATTTACACATAAATTACCTAAATACAAATACAAATTTACACATAAAATAATTTAAGATTGAATTAAATAAATATACAAAATAATCATAAAATAAAGTAAATTTGTAATGAAAAATATGTAAAAATTCACATAAAATAATAAAAATTTCTAATAAAATTTATATACAAATATTCATAAAATAGCATGAATTTGTATAAAATTTGTATCAAAATAAATACGAATACACACTATAAAATAATGTAATTTTTTATTAAAATATATATACAAAATACACATATAATAATGTAAATACGTAGAAAAATATATATACAAAATACACCTAAAATAATGTAAACTCGTATCAAAATAAATGAACAAAATTCCAATAAAAGAATGTATATTTGTAGGAAAATATATATACAAAATACAAATAAAATAAATCAAATTTGTATAAAAATAAATACGAAAATACAAAAAAATAATTTAAATTAGTTTGAAAATAGATATGCAAAATACACATAAAGTTAGGCAAATTTGCATAGAAATACATATACAAAATACACATAAAGTAATGTAAATTTGTATGATAATATATAAACAAATACACATAAAATAACGTAAATTTGGAAAAAATATATATACAAAATATACATTAAATAATGTAAATATGTATAAGAATATATATACAAAATACTCAAAGAATAATGTTAAATCGTATCAAAATAAATAAACAGAATATTAATAAAATAATGTAAATTACAAATTTACATTATTTAATGTGTATTTTGTATTTTTATATTTATACAAATATACATTCTTGTATTGGTGTTTTGTTTATTTATTTTGATACGAATTTACATTATTGTATGTGTATTTTGTATACATTTTTTTATACGTATTTACTTAATTTTATGTGTATTTTGTATATATTTTTTTTATAGATATCTACCTTATTTTATGTGTATTCGTATATATATTTTGAAACAAATTTACATTGTTTATATGTATTCTGCATATCTATTTAAATACAGATTTACCTTATTGTATGTGCTTTTTGTAAATTTATTTTAATACAAATTCAATTATTTCATGTGTATTTTAGTATGTTCATTTTTATAAAAAATGCGTATTTATATGGGTATTTTGCATCTTAATTTTCATACAAATTTACATTATTTTATTAACATTCTGTGTATTCATTTTGATACGATTTTACATTATTCTATTTGTGTTTTGTATATATTTTTTTATATATATTTACATTATTTAATGTGTATTTTGTATATATATTTTATACAATTTTACGTTATTTTAAGTGTATTTGTTTATATATTTTCATTCAAATTTACATTATTTTAAGTGTATTTTGTGTATGTATTTAAATACAAATTTACCTAATTTTATGTGTATTTTGTATATTTATTTTCATAGAAATTTAAATTATTTTTGTGTCTTTTTGTATATAGTTTAATACAAATTTATGTTATTTCATGTGTATTTTGTATATCTATTTTCATATCAATACACATTCTTTTATTGAAATTTTTTTTATTTATTTTGACGCGAATTTACATTATTTAATTGTGTATATGTATTTTCATAAAAATATGCTTTATCTCATGGGTATTTTGCATCTTTATTTTCATACAAATTTACATTATTTTATTGATATTCTGGTCATTCATTTTGATACGAATTGACTTTATTCTATGTGTATTTTGTATATTATTTTCATACAAATTTACATTATTTTATGTGTATTTGTTTATATATTTTGACACAATTTTACAATATTTTATTGGTATTTTGTATATATATTTCAAAAGAAATTTACCTAGTTTTACGCGTATCTTGTATATCTATTTTTATCCAAATTCAAATTATTTCTATGTATTTTTGTATATATTTTAATACAAATTTTAGTTATGTTATGTGTATTTTGTAAATTTCTTTTTATTCAAATATATATTATTTTATTGGTATTTTGTTGATTTATTTTGATACGAGTTTACATTATTTTATATGTACTTTGTATATATATTTTTATACGCATTTACATTATTTAATATTTATTTTGAATATATATTTTTATACAAACTCATGGTATTTTATGTGTATTTGTATATATATTTTCATATAAATTTACATTATTTGATGTGTATTTTGTACATATATTTCATTACAAATTTAACTTATTTTATGTTTATTTTGTATATTTATTTCATTTAATATTAAATTATTTTATGTGTATATTTGTATTTGTATTTAGGTTATTTTATGTGTATTTTCTATATATATTTCCATCGAAAAATTACATTATTTTATTGGTATTTTGTTAATTTAATTCGATAAGAATTTAGATTATTTCATAGGTATTTTGTATACATATTTTTATACGCATTTACATTATTTAATGTGTGTTTTGTATATATAATTTTATGCAAACTTACTTTATTTTATGTTCATTTTTGTACATATATTTTTTATAGAAATTTCCGTTCTTTTATGTGTATTTTGTATGTGTTTTCTTATACAAATTTACATTATTTTATTGGTATTTTGTTTATTTATTTTGATACGAGTTACATTATTAATTGTGTATTTTGTACATATCTTTTATACGTATTTACATTATTTAATGTGTATTTTGTTTATATATTTTTATACAAATTTAATTACTTTTGTATATTTTTGTATAGAGTTTTATACAAATTTACGTTATTTATGTGTATTTTGTATACAAAATACACATAAAATAATGTAAATTTGAAAGAAAATATATAAACAAATACACATATAATAACATCATTTTGTTTGAAATATATATACAAAACACACATTAAATAATGTAAATGTGTATAAAAAAATATATACAAAACACAAATAGAATAATGTAAAATCGTATCAAAATATATACACAGAATATTAATAAAATAATGTAAATTTGTATGAAAATTAAGATGCAAAATACCTATAAAATAACGCATTTTTTTTTTATATTATAGATAGCAAAATACACATAAAATATTTGAATTTGTATTAAAATAAATATACAAAATGCACATACAATAAGGTAAATTTGTATTGAAATAGATATGCAAAATACATATAAAATAATGTAAATTTGTTTCAAAATATATACACGAATACACATAAAATAACGTAGATTTCTATAAAAATACATATACAAAATTCACATAAAATTAAGTAAATACGTATAAAAAATATATACAAAATACACATAAAATAATGTAAATTCGTATAAATATAAATAAACAATATATCAATAAAAGAATGTGTATTTGTATAAATATAAATATACAAAATAAACATAAAATAAAGTAAATTTATATAAAACTATATACATAAAATAACGCAAATTTCTTTAAAAATATATGTACAAAAATGAACATAAAATAAATTTGCATAAAAATATATATACAAAACACACATTAGATAATCTTTGTTTTCATTTTTACATTACTTTATTGATATTCTGTACATTTATATTGATACAATTTTACATTATTCTAGGTGTATTTTGTATATATTTTCCTTACATATTTACAATATTTTATGTGTATTTTGTATATATATTTTCATAAAAAATTACGTTATTTTATTGTGTGTATTCGTATATATTTTGATACAAATTTTATACAAATTCATGTTATTTTATGTGTATTTGTATATATATTTTCATTCAAATTTATATTATTTTATTTGTATTTTTACATATATTTCATTACAAATATTTATTATTTTATATATATATTTTATATTTATTTCTTTTAATTTTAAATTATTTTATTTGTATATTTGTATTTGTATTTAGGTTATTTTATGTGTATTTTCTATATCTATTTTCATCCAAAACTACATTATTTTATTGGTATTTTCTTAATTTAATTTCATACGAGTTTAGATTATTTCATAGGTATTTTGTATATTTATTTTGTATATATTTTATGCAAATTTACTTTATTTTATGTGTATTTTGTTTATATATTTTATAGAAATTTACGTTATTTTATGTATATTTTGTATATGTTTTATACAAATTTACTTTATTTTATGTGTATTTTGTTTATACAAAATACACATAAAATAATGTAAATATGTATAAATATTTATACAAATACATTATAATAATGTATTTTGTTTATATATATTTCAAAATTTACATTAAATAATGTACATTTTATAAAATATATATACAAAATACACATAAAATAATGTAAAATTGTATCAAAATAAATACACAGAATGTCAATAAAATAAGGTAAATTTGTATGAAAATAAAGATGCAAAATACCCATAAAATACAGCATATTTTTTTTATAAATATACATATACAAAAATACACATAAAATAATTAAATTTGTATTAAAATTAATATACAAAATGAACAAACAATATGGTAAATTTGTATTGAAATAGATATGCAAAACACACATAAAACAAGGTAAATTTATTTCAAAATATATATACGAATACACATAAAAAAACGCAATTTTCTATAAAAATATATACAAAATACATAAAACAAAATACACATAAAATAATATAAATTTGTATGAAAATAAATATACAAAATACACATAAAATTAGGTGAATTTGTATAAATATACATTTACAAAATACACATAAAATAATGTAAATTTATATGAAAATATATACATAAAATAATGTAAATTTGTATAAAATATATATACAAAATATACATAAAATAATGCAAATATGAATAAAAATATATACAAAACACAAATAGATAATCTTTGTATCATTTTACATTACTTTATTGATATTCTGTAAATTTATATTGATACAATTTTACATTATTCTAGATGTATTTGTATATATTTTCCTTACATATTACAATATTTTATGTGTATTAAAATATATTTCATAAAAATTACGTTATTTAATTGTATTAAAATAAATTTGATACAAATTTTATACAAATTCATTAAGGTAATTTTATGTATTTGTATATATTTTCATTCAAATTTATATTATTTTATTTGTATTTTTACATATATTTCATTACAAATTTACCTTATTTTATGTTTATTTTTTATATTTATTTCTTTTAATTTTAAATTATTTTATTTGTATATTTGTATTTGTATTTAGGTTATTTTATGTGTATTTTCTATATCTATTTTCATCCAAAACTACATTATTTTATTGGTATTTTCTTAATTTAATTTCATACGAGTTTAGATTATTTCATAGGTATTTTGTATACATATTTTTTTACTCACTTACATTATCTAATGTGTGTTTTGTATATATATTTTTATGCAAATTTACTTTATTTTATGTGCATTTTTGTACATATATTTTTATAGAAATTTGCGTTATTTTATGTGTATTTTGTATATGTTTTCTCACTCAAATTTACTTTATTTTATTGGTATTTTGTTGATTTATTTTGATACGAATTACATGATTATATGTGTATTTTGTATATATTTTTTTTATACGTATTTACATTTTTTAATGTGTATTTTGTTTATATATTTTTTTAAAAATTTACTTTATTATATGTGTACTTGTATAAATATTTTTGATACAAATTTACATTATTTTATGTATTTTGCATATAGATTTCAATTCAAACTTAGCTTACATTTTTATAAAATATATATACAAAATACACATAAAATAATGTAAAATTGTATCAAAATAAATACACAGAATGTCAATAAAATAAGGTAAATTTGTATGAAAATAAAGATGCAAAATACCCATAAAATACAGCATATTTTTTATAAATATACATATACAAAATACACATAAAATATTTAAATTTGTATTTAAATAAAAATACAAAATGAACAAACAATAAGGTAAAATTGTATTGAAATAGATATGCAAAACACACATACAACAATGTAAATTTATTTCAAAATATAAATACGAATACACATAAAAAACGCAATTTTCTATAAAATATATATAAAAATACATACAAAATACACATAAATAATATAAATTTGTATAAAATAAATATACAAAATACACATAAAATAATGTAATTGTATAAATTTACAAAATACACATAAAATAATGTAAATTTGAATGAAAATATATAAACAAATTCACTTTAAATAATGTAAATTTGTATAAAATATATATGCAAAATATACATTAAATAATGCAAATATGAATGAAAAAAATATATACAAAACACAAATAGAATAGGGTAAAATCGTATCAAAATAAATACACAGAATATTAAAAAAATAATGTAAAATTGTATGAAAATAAAGATGCGAATGCCCATAAAATAACGCAATTTTTAGAAAATATATATGTACCAAAATACAAATAAAATATTTAAATTTGTATTAAAATAAATATACAAAATGCACATTCATTAAGGTAAATTTGTATTGAAATAGATATGCAAAATACATATAAAACTATGTAAATTTGTTTAAAAATATATATACGAATACACAAAATAACGTAATTTCTATAAAAATATATATACAAAATACACATAAAATTAAGTAAATACGTATAAAAAAATGTATACAAAATACACATCTAAATTTGTATGAAAATATTTATACAAATACATACAAAATAACATGAATTTGTATAATATTTGTTTCAAAATATATACGAATACACACAAGAAAATAACGTAAATTTTTATGAAAATGTATATACAAAATACACATAAAATAATTTAAATACGTAGAAAAGTATATATACAAAACACACATAAAATAATGTAAATTCGTATCAAAATAAATAGAAAAAATTCCAATAAAAGAGTGTATATTTATACGAAAATATACATACAAAATACAAAAAAAATAACTAAATTTTTTATAAAAATATATACAAAAATACACAAAAATAAGTTAAACTAGTTTGAAAATAGATATGCAAAATACACATAAAATTAGGAAAATTTATATTGAAATACATATACAAAATACACATAAAATAATGTAAATTTGTATGAAAATATATAAAGAAATACACATAAAATAACGTAAATTTGGATAAAATATATATACAAAATAGACATTAAATAATGTAAATATGTATAAAAATATATATATACAAAATACACATAAAATAATATTAACTCGTATAAAAATAAATGAACAAAATATCAATAAAATAATGTAAATGTAATAAAAATAAATATACAAAAATACACATAAAATAATTAAATTTGTATTAAAATAAATATAAAAAATGCACATACAATAAAGTAAATTTATATTAAAATAGATATGCAAAATACACATAAATAATGTAAATTTTTATCAAAAGATATATACGAATACACATAAAATAGAGTAAATTTCTATGAAAATATGCATACAAAATACATATATAATGATGTAAATAAGTATAAAAATATATATACCAAATACCCCTAAAATAATGTAAATTAGTATCAAAATAAATAAACAAAATTCCGATAAAAGAACGTATATTTTTTGGAAAATAAATATACAAAATACACATAAAATAGCAAAAATTTGTATAAAAATATATACACACACAAAAAAAAAATTTCAATTTGTATGAAAATAGATATACAAAATACACATATTATTAGTTAAATTTGTATTTAAATACATGTACAAAATACACATAAAATAATGTAAATTTGTATGAAATGAAAACAATTACACATAAAATAACGTACATTTGTATAAAATATATATACAAAAGACACATGGAATAATGTAAAATCGTATCAAAACAAATACACAGAGTATCAATAAAATAATGTAAATTTGTATGAAAATAAAGATGCAAAATACCCATAAAATAAAGCATATTTTTTATAAAATTACATAACCAAAAATATACATAGAATAATTAAATTTGTATTAAAATTAATATACAAAATGCACATACAATAAGGAAAATGTGTATTGAAAAAATATGAAAAATACACATAAAACAGTGTAAATTTGTTTCAGAATATATTTACAAACACACATAAAATAACGTAGATTTCTATAGAAATATATATACAAAATACACATGAAATGATTTAAATACGTATAAAAATATATATACAAAATACACATTAAATAATGTAAATTCGCGTCAAAATAAGTAAACAAAATATCGATAAAAGAATGTGTATTTGTATGAAAATAGATATACAAAATACACATAAAATAACCTAAATTTGTATAAAAATATATACAAAAATACACAAAAATAATTTAAACTTGTATGAAAATAAATATACAAAATACACATAAAATTAGGTAAATTTGTGTTGAAATACGTATACAAAATACACATAAAATAATGTAGATTTGAATGAAAATACATAAACAAATACACTTAAAATAACGTAAATTTGTATGAAATATATATACAAAATACAAACTAAATAATGTTAAATTATATAAAAAAAAATAGAGAAAACAGAAATAGAATATTGTAGAATCGTATCAAAATAAATACTCAGAATATTAATAAAATAATGTAAATTTGTATGAAAATAAAGAAGAAAAATACCCATAAAATAACACATTTTCTTATAAAAATATATATACCAAAATACACATAAAAAATAACAATCTTTGTATTAAAATAATTATACAAAATACACATACACTAATTTAAATTTGTATTGAAATAGATATGCAAAATACATATAAAACTATGTAAATTTGTTTCAAAAAATGTATACGAATACACATAAAATAACGTAGATTTATATGAAAATATATATACAAAATACACGTAAAATGAAGTAAATACGTATAAAAAAAATGTTTACAAAATACACATAAAATAATGAATGTGGTTTTGTATAAATATAAATATAAAAAATACGCATAAAATAACGTAAATTTATATAATACTTTTTATGTGAATTATGTATATTTATATTTATACAAATACACATTCTTTTATTGGTATTTTGTTTATTTATTTTGATAAGAATTTAAATTATTTTATATGTATTTTGTATTCATTTTTTTATACGTATTTACCTCAATTTATATGTATTTTGTATATATATTTTTATAGAAATCTACTTTATTTTATGTGTATTCGTATATATATTTTGAAACAAATTTACATTGTTTTATATATATTTTGCATATCTATTTCAATACAAATTTACCTTATTGTATGAGTTTTTTATATATTTAATTTAATACAAATTTATTTTTTTATGTGTATTTTGGTATATATATTTTTATAAATAAAAAAAAAAGCGTTATTTTATGGGTATTTTGCCTCTTTATTTTCATACAAATTTACATTATTTTATTAATATTCTGTGTATTTATTTTAATACGATTTTACATTATTCTATTTGTGTTTTGAATATATTTTTTTTTTATACAAATTTACGTTATTTTAAGTGTATTTGTTCATGTATTTTCATTCAAAATTACATTATTTTATGTGTATTTTGTATATGTATTTAAATACAAATTTACCTAATTTTATGTGTATTTTGTATATTTATTTTCATGCAAATTTAAATTATTTTTATGTATTTTAGTATATAGTTTTATACAAATTTAAGTTATCTTATGTGTATTTTGTATATTTATTTTCATACAAATACACATTCTTTTATTGATATTTTGTTTATTTATTTTAACGCGAGTTTTCCTTATTTAATTTGTATTTTGTATATATATTTTATACGTATTTACATCATTTCATGTGTATTTTGTATATATATTCCAATGGAAATCTACTTTATTTTATGTGTATTCGTTTATATATTTTCAAACAAATTTACACTGTTTTATGTGTATTTTTCATTTTTTTTCAAAACAAATTTACTTTATAGTATGTGCATTTTGTATATTAATTTTAATACAAATTTAATTATTCTATGTGTATTTTTGTATATGTATTTTTTTTTTAATATGCTTTATTTTATCGGTATTTTGCATCTTTATTTTCATACAAATTTAAATAATTTTATTGATATTTTGTGTACTTATTTTGATACGATTTTACATTATTCTATGTGTATTTTGTATATATGTTTTATACAAATGTACTTTATTTTATGTGTATTTGTTTTCATTTCAAACAAATTTACATTTTTTATGTGTATTTTGTACATGTATCTAAATATAAATTTAACTAATTATATGTGTATTTTGTATATCAATTTTCATACAAATTGATATGATTTTCGTTTTTTTTTTTTTGTATATATTTTTATACAAATTTTCGTTATTTTAAGTGTATTTTGTATATTTATTTTCCTACAAATATACGTTTTTTATCGGAATTTTGTTTATTTATTTTGATACGAATTTACATTATTTAGGTGTATTTGATATATATATATATTTTTATACTAAATTACATCATTTTATATGTATTGTGTATGTATATTTTCATAGAAATTTACTCTATTTTATGTGTATTCGTATATATATTTTGATACAAATTTACATTATTTATGTGTATTTCGCATATCTATTTCAATACAAGTTTTCTTTATTGTATGTGCCTTTTGTATATTTATTTTGATACAAATTTAATTATTTTATGTGTATTTTTGTATATATATTTTTAAAAAAATATGCGTTATTATATGGGTATTTTGCATCTTTATTTTCATACAAATTTACATTATTTTATTGATAGTCTGTTTATTTATTTTGATACGATTTTACGTTATTCTGTGTATTTTGAATATATATTTTTAGACATATTTACATTATTTAATGTATATTTTGTACATATATTTTATGGAAATTTACGTTATCTTATGTGTATTTGTTTATATATTTTCGTACAAATTTACATTATTTTATGTGTATTTTGTATAAGTATTTCAATAAAAATTTGCCTAATTTCATGTGTATTTTGCATATCTATTTTCAAACAAATTTAAATTATTTTTGTGTATTTTTGTATATTTTTTTATACAAATTTTTGTTATTTTATTTGTATTTTGTATATATATTTTCCTACATATATACATTCTTTATGAGTAAATTTTGTTTATTTATTTTGATACGAATTTACATTATTTTATGTGTATTTTGTATATATATTTTTCTATGTATTTACATTATTTTATGTGCATTTTGTATATATATTTTCATAAAAATTTACGTAGTTTTATTGAGTGTATTCGTATATATTTTGATAAAAAATTTCATTATTTTATGTGTTTTTTGCATATCTATTTCAATAAAAATCTACCTTATTGTATGTGTATTTTGTATATTTATTTTAATACAAATTCAATTATTTTATGTGTATTTTTGTATATATTTATTTCGCATCTTTAATTTTATAAATTTTTACATTACGTACATATTTTTTATCCGTATTTACATTATTTAATGTGCATTTTGTTTATATATTTTTATACAAATTTACGTTATTATATGTGTATTTGAATATATGTTTTGATACAAATTTACATTATTTTATGTTTTTTTCTATATTTATTTCAAATCAAATTTAGCTTATTTTATGTTTCTTTTGTATATCTATTTTCATACAAATTTAATTATTTTTGTTTATTTTTGTATATAGTTTTATACAATTTTACGTTATTTTATGTGTATTTTGTATATTTATATATATACAAGTAAACATTCTTTTATTGGCATTTAGTTTATTTATTTTGATACGAATTTACATTACTGTATGTGTATTTTGTATACATTTTCTTATTTGTATTTACTTCATTTTATGTGTATTTTGTATATATATTTTTATAGAAATCTACGTTATTTTATGTGTATTCGTATATATATTTTGAAACAAATTTACATTGTTTTATGTGTATTTTGCATATCTATTTCAATACAAATTTACCTTATTGTATGTGCATTTTGTATATTTATTGTAATACAAATTTAAATATTTTGTGTATTTTGGTATATATATTCTCATAAAAAATGCGTTGTTTTATGGGTATTTTGCATCTTTATTTTCATACAAATTTACATTATTTTATTAATATTCTGTGTATTTATTTTGATACTATTTTACATTATTCTATTTGTGTTTTGTATATATTTTTTTATACATATTTACATTATTTAGTGTGTATTTTCTATATATATTTCATCCAAATTTACGTTATTTTAAGTGTATTTGTTTATATATTTTCATTCAAATTTACATTATTTTATGTGTATTTTGTATATGTATTTCAATAGAAATTTAATTAGTTTTATGTGTATTTTGTATGTATATTTTTATACAAATTTAAATTATTTTTGTGTATTTTCTGAATAGAGTTTTATACAAATTTACAATATTTTATGTGTATTTTGTATATTTATTTACATACAAATACACATTCTTTTATTGATATTTTGTTTATTTATTTTGATGCGAATTTACATTATTTAATGTGTATTGTGTATATATATTTTTATACGTATTTACGTCATTTCATGTGTATTTTGTATATATATTTCTATAGAAATATACGTTATTTTATGTGTATTCGTATATATATTTTGAAACAAATATACATTGTTTAATGTGCATTTAGTATATTTTTTCATTACAAATTTACCTTATTGTACGTGCATTTTGTATATTAATTTTAATACAAATTTAATTATTCTATGTGTATTCTTGTATATGTATTTTTAAAAAAAAATATGCTTTATTTTATGGGTATTTTGCATCTTTATTTTCATACAAAATTACATTATTTTATTGATATTCTGTGTATTTATTTTGATACGATTTTACATTATTCTAAGTATATTTTGTATATTTATTTTATACAAATGTACGTTATTTTATGTGAATTTGTTTTCATTTCATACATATTTACATTATTTTATGTGTATTTTGTACATGTATTTAAATACAAATTTAACTAATTATATGTGTATTTTGTATATCTATTTTCATACAAATTGAAATTTATTTTTTGTTTTGTTTTCGTAATTTTAATTGTATGTTTATTTTCTACAATTTTTACAAATATCGAATTTTGTTTATTTATTTATGCGAATTTTTTTATTATATTTATATTTATGTATTTTAATATATTTTCATTGTAATTTATAATATATATTATATTATACAAAAAACACATATATTATATAAAAAACATGAAAATAATTATACATACAAAATATATAAAATACAGGAAATTCAATATTGAAATACATATATAAAAAAACACTTAAATAATGTAAATTTGAATGAAATATATAAACAAATACACTTAAATAACGTTAATTTGTATAAAATATATAAAAAACTACATTAAATAATAAAATATAAAAAAAATATATACAAAAAAATAGTATAATATAAAATCGTATCAAAATATATATACATAATATAAATAATGTACATTTGTATGAAAACCTATAAAATAAAAAATTTTTTTTTTTTTAAATTATATATACCAAAATACACATATATTGAAAATATTATTAAAATAAATATATAAAATACAATACAATAAGGTAAATTTGTATTGAAATAGATATAAAATACATATAAATAAATGTAAATTTGTTTCAAAATATATATACGAATACACATAAAATAACGTAATTTCTATAAATATATATATACAAAATACAAATAAAATTAAGTAAATACGAATAAAAATGTATACAAAATACACATAAAATAATGTAAATTCATAAATATAAATAAACAATCCAATAAGAAGAGAATGTATTTGTATAAATATAAATATACAAAATGCACATAAAATAACGTAAATTTGTATAAAACTATATGCAAAAATACACAGAAGTAATTAAATTTGTATGAAAATAGATATACAAAATACCCACATAATAAGCTAAATTTGAATTGAAATATATATACAAAATACATAAAATAAAGTAAATTCGTTTCAAAATATTTTTTAACAAATACACATATAATAACGTAAATTTGTAAAAAAAAAATATATAAACAAAATACACATTAAGTAATGTAAATACGTATAAAAAAAATATTTACAAAATACACAAATAATCAAGTCATTCGTGTCAAAATAAATAAACAAAAAACTAATTAAATAATGTAAATTTGTATGAGAAAACATTCAAAATACACATAAAATAACGTTTTAAGTTTCTATAAAAATATATGTACAAAAATGCACATAAAATTAGTTTGCATAAAAAAATATATACAAAACACACATTAGATAATGTAAATGAGAATAAAAATATGTATTCAAAATACCAATGAAATAATCTAAATTCGTATCGAGTTAAATTAAGAAAATAACAATAAAATAATGTAATTTTGGATGAAAATATATATAGATAACACACATAAAATAACAAAATTTATAAAATTTGTTTCAAAATATATACGAATACACACAATAAAATAACGTTAATTTTTATGAAAATCTATATATAAAATATACATTAAATAGTTTAAATACGTAGAAAAATATATATATGCAAAATACACATAAAATAATGTAAATTCGTAAAAAATTAAATACACAAAATTCCAATAAAAGAATGTATATTTGTAGGAAAATATATATACAAAAAACAAATAAAATAACTAAAATTTGTATAAAAATATATACAAAAATACACAAAAATAATTTAAATTTGTTTGAAAATAGATATGCAAAATACACATAAAGTTAGGCAAATTTGTATTGAAATACATATACAAAACTCACATAAAAGAATGTAAATTTGTATGAAAATATATAAACAAATACATATAAAATCACGTAAATTTGGATAAAATATATATATACAAAATATACATTAAATATTTTAAATATGTATAAAATATATTATATTATATATATTTTTATTGATATTTGCGTTATTTATGTGTATTTTGTATATGTTTTCTCATAGAAATTTACATTATTTTATTGGTATTTTGTCTATTTATTTTCATACGAATTACATGATTATTTGTGTATTTTGTACATTTTTTTATACGTATTTACATTATTTAATGTGTATTTTGTATATATATTTTTATTCAAATTAACGTTATTATATGTGTATTTGTATAGGTATTTTGATACAAATTTACATTATTTTATGTATTTTGTATATATATTTCAATTCAAATTTAGCTTATTTTATGTGTATTTTTTATATCTATTTATTTTAGTACAAAATCAAATATTTTATGTTTTTTCGTATATATATTTTTATAAAAAATGCGTTATTTTATGGGTATTTTGCTTCTTAATTTTCATACAAATTTACATTATTTTATTAATATTTTCTGTATTTATTTTGATACGATTTTACATTATTTTATTTGTGTTTTGTATATATATTTTTTATACATATTTACATTATTTAATGTTTTTTTTGTATATATATTTGATACAAATTTACGTTATTTTAAGTCTATATGTTTATATATTTTCATTCAAATTTACATAATTTTATGTGAATTTTGTATATGTATTTATATATAAATTTACCTATTTTTATATGTTTTTTGTATATTTATTTTCATACAAGTTTAAATTATTTTTGTGTATTTTTGTATATAGTTTTATACAAATTTAGGTTATTTTATGTGTATTTTGTATATCTATTTTCATACAAATACACATTCTTTTCATGATATTTTGTTTATTTATTTTGACACGAATTAACATTATTTAATGTGTATTTTGTATATATATTTTTATACGTATTTACATTATTTCAAGTGTATTTTGTATATATATTTCTATAGAAATCTACGTTATTTTATGTGTATTCGTATATATGTTTTGAAACAAATTTACATTGTTTTATGTGGATTTTGCATATTTTTTCAATACAAATTTACCTTATTGTATGTGCATTTTGTATATTAATTTTAATACATATTTGATTAATCCATGTGTATTTTTTTATATGTATTTTTATAAAAATATTGTTTATTTTATGGGTATTTTGCATCTTTATTTTCATACAAATTTATATAATTTTATTGATATTTTGTGTATTTATTTTGATATGATTTTACATTATTCTATGTGTATTTTGTATATATATTTTACATAAAATGTATTTGTTTTCATTTCCTACAAATCTACATTATTTTATGTGTTTTTTGTACATGTATTTAAATACAAATTTAACTAGTTATATGTGTATTTTGTATATCTATTTTGTATGAATATTTTCATAGAAATCTACTCTATTTTATGAGTATTCGTATTTATATTTTGATACAATTTTACATTATTGATGTTTATTTTGCATATCTATTTCAATACAAATTTACTTTATTGTACGTGCATTTTGTATATTTTTTTTTAATACAAATTTAATTATTTTATATGTATTTTTGTATATATATTTTTATGCAAATATGCGTTATTATATGGATATTTTCATCTTTATTTTCATACAAATTTACATTATTTTATTGATATTCTCTTTATTTATTTTGATACGATTTAACATTATTCTATGTGTATTTTGTATATTTTTTTAATACATATTTACATTATTTAATGTTCATTTTGTATATATATTTTATCCAAATTTACATTATTTTATGTGTATTTGCTTATATATTTTCATACAAATTTACATTAATATATATATATATATATATATATATATATATATATATATATATATATATATATATATATATATATATATATATATATATATATATATATATATATATATATATATATATATATATATATATATATATATATAAATAATGTAAATTCATCAAAAATAAATAAACAAAATATCAATAAAAGAATGTGTATTTGTATGAAAATAGATATACAATATACACATAAAATCACCTAAATTTGTATAAAACTATATACAAAAATGCACAAAAATTATTTTAATTTGTATGAAAATAAATATACAAAATACACATAAAATTAGGTAAATTTGTATTGAAATACATTTACAAAATACACATAAAATAATGTAAATTTGAATGAAAATATATAAACAAATACACTTAAAATAACGTAAGTTTGTATAAAATATATATAAAAAATACACATTAAATAATGTAAATATGTATAAAAAAATATATACAAAACACAAATAGAATAATATAAAATCGTATCAAAATAAATACACAGAATATTAATAAAATAATGTAAATTTGTATGAAAATTAAGATGCAAAATACACATAAAATAACGCATTTTTTTATAAAAATATTTATACCAAGACACACATAAAATATTTGAATTTGTATTAAAATAAATATACAAAATGCACATACAATAAGGTAAATTTGTATTGAAATAGATATGCAAAATTAATATAAAACCATGTAAATTTTTTTCAAAATATATATACGAATACACATAAAATAACGTAGATTTCTATGAAAATAAATATACAAAACACACATAAAATTAAGTAAGTACGTATAAAAAAAGGTATACAAAATACACATAAAATAATGTAAACTCGTATCAAAATAAATAAACAAAATACTAATAAAAGAATGTGTATTGTATAAAATATACAAAATACAAATAAAATAACGTAAATTTATATAAAACTATATGCAAAAAATACACAAAAGTAATTAAATTTGTGTGAAAATAGATATACAAAATACATGTGCATTTTGTATATTTATTTTCATACAAATTGAAATTATTTTTGTTTATTTTTTTATATATTTTCATACAAATTTTCGTTATTTTATGTGTATTTTGTATATTTATTTTTTCTACAAAGATACGTTCTTTTATCTGAATTTTGTTTATTGAATTTAAAACGAATTTACCTTATTTTGTATATCTATTTTCATACAAATTAAAATACTTCTGTTTATTTTTGTATATAGTTTTATATAAATTTACGTTATTTTATGTGTATTTTGTATATTTATATTTATACAAATACATTTTTTTATTGTATTTTGTTTATTTATTTTGATACAATTTACATTATTTTATATATATATATATATATATATATATATATATATATATATATATATATATATATATATATATATATATATATATATATATATATATATATATATATATATATATATATATATATATATATATATATATATATATATATATATATATATATATATATATATATATATATATATATATATATATATATATATATATATATATATAAAATATATATAAATTTGTATTAAAATATATATACAAATAAGGTAAATTTGTATTGAAAGAGATATGCAAAATACATATAAAACAATGTAAATTTCTTTCAAAATATATATACGAATACACATAAAATAACGTAGATTTCTATGAAAATATATATACAAAATACACATAACATGAAGTAAATACGTATAAGAAAATGTATACAAAATACACATAAAATAATGTAAATTCGTATCAAAATAAATAAACTAAATGCCAATAAAAGAATGTGCACTTGTATAAATATAAATATACAAAATACACATAAAAAAACGTAAAATTGTATAAAACTATATAAAAATAAAAACAATAAAAATTGCTTGAAAATAGATATACAAAAGACACTTAAAATAAGCTAAATTTGAATTGAAATAAATATAGAAAATACATAAAATAATGTAAATTTGTATCAAAATATATATTCAAATACAAATATAATAACGTAAATTTGTATAAAAATATATAAACAAAATACACATTAAATAATGTAAATACGTATAAAAGATATGTACGTAATGTAAAAATTTATAAAATTAAAGATGCAATATACCCATAAAATAACTCATTTAAAAAAAATATATATACAAAAATACACATAAAATATTTAAATTTGTATTAAAATAAATATACAAAATACACATACAATAAGGTAGATTTTTATTGAAATAGATATGTAAAAAACATAAAATAAAGTAAATTTGTATCAAAATATATACGAATACACACAATAAAATAACGTAAATTTTATGAAAATATATATACAAAATCCACATTAAATAATGTAAATACATAGAAAAATATATATACAGAATACACATAAAATACCGTAAATTCTTATCAAAATAAATAAACAAATTTTCTTCTAAAAGAATGTATATTTGTAGGATATTAAATATACAAAATACAAATAAAATAACAAAATTTGTATAAAAATATATACAAAAATACACAAATTTTTTTTTTAATTTGTTTGAAAATAGATATGCAAAGTACACATGAAATTAGGTAAATTTTTATTGAAATACATATACAAAATACACATAAAATAATGTAAATTTGTATGAAACTATATAAACAAATACACATAAGATAACGTAAATTTCCATAAAATATATGTACAAAATATGCATTAAATAATATAAATATGTCTAAAAATATGTATACAAAATACACAGAATAACGTAAAATCGTATCAAAATTAATAAACAGACTATCAATAAAATAATGTAAATTTGTATGAAAATAAAGATGCAAAATGCCCATATAATAACGCATATTTGTTTAAAAATATATATACAAAAACACACAAAAAATAATTAAATTTGTATCAAAATAAATATACAAAAGGCACATACAATAAAGAAAATATGTATTGAAACAGATATGCGAAATACACATAAATAATGTAAATTTGTATCAAAATATATATACGAATACACATAAAATAGAGTAAATTTCTATAAAAATATATTTTAAAAATACATATAAAATTATGTAAATAAGTATAAAAAAAATAAAAATATATATATATATATATATATATATATATATATATATATATAGATATAGATATAGATATAATATATATATATATATATATATATATATATATATATATATATATATATATATATATATATATATATATATATATATATATATATATATATATATATATAAAATACACCTAAAATAATGAAAATTCGTATCACAATCAATAAACAAAATTCCGATAAAAGAACGTACAAATTTACATTATTTTATGTGTATTTTGTACATGTATTTATATATTTTGAAACAAATTTACATTGTTTATATGTATTTTGCATATCTATTTTTGTGTATTCTGTATTTGTTTTTGTTATACATAGAATAATGTAAAATCGTATCAAAATAAGTACACAGAATATCAATAAAATAATTTAAATTTGTATGAAAATAAAGATGCAAAATACCCATAAAATAAAGCATATTTTTTTTAATAATACATATACAAAAATACACTTAGAATAATTAAATTCGTATTCAAATTAATATACAAAATGCACATAAAATAAGGTAAATTTGTATTGAAAAAAAAAAAACGCAAGATACACATAAAACAGTGTAAATTTGTTTCAAAATATATATACGAATACACATAAAATAACGTTGATTTCTATAGGAATATATATACAAAATAAACGTGAAATGATGTAAATACGAATAAAAATATATATGCAAAATACACATTAAATACTGTAAATTCGCGTCAAAATAAATAAAGAAAATATCAATAAAAGGATGTGTATTTGTATGAAAATAGATATACAAAATACACAAAAAATAACCTAAATTTGTATCAAACTCTATACAAAAATACACAAAAATATTTTAAATTTGTATGAAAATAAATATACATAATACACATAAAATTAGGTAAATTTGTATTGAAATACATATACAAAATACACATAAAATAATGTAAATTTGAATGAAAAGACATAAACAAATACACTTAAAATAACGTATATTTGTATAAAAAAATATATGCAAAACACAAATAGAATAATGTAAAATCGTATCAAAATAAATACTCAGAATATTAATAAAATAATGTAAATTTGTATGAAAATAAAGAGGCAAAATACCCATAAAATAACGCTTTTTTTTATTTATAAAAATATATATACCAAAATACACATAAAAAAATTAAATTTGTATTAAAATAAATATACAAAAAATACGTAAAGTAAGGTAAATTTGTATTGAAATAGATATGCAAAATACATATAAAACAATGTAAATTTGTTTCAAAATATATATACGAATACACATAAAATAACGTAGATTTCTATAAATATATATATACAAAATACACATAAAATGAATTAGATACGTATAAAAAAATGTATACAAAATACACATAAAAAAATTTAAATTCGTATCAAAATAAATATACAAAATACCAATAAAAGAATGTGTATTTGTATAAATATAAATATACAAAATACACATAAAATAACGTAAATTTATATAAAACTATATACAAAAATACACAGAAGTATTTTAATTTGTATGAAAATAGATATACAAAATAAGGTAAATTCGTTTCAAATTCAATAAACAAAATTCAGATAAAAGAACGTATATTTGTAGAAAAAATAAATATATAAAATACACATAAAATAACGAAAATTTGTATGAAAATATATAAAAAAATAAACAAAAATAATTTCAATTTATATGAAAATAAATCTACAAAATACACATGTATTTTGTATATCTATTTTCATACAAATACACATTATTTTTATGATATTTTGTTTATTTATTTTGACACGAATTAACATTATTTAATATGTATTTTGTATATATATTTTTATACGTATTTTGTATATATATTTCTATAGAAATCTGCGTTATTTTATGTGTATTCGTATATATATTTTGAAACAAATTTACATTGTTTTATGTGTATTTTGCATATTTTTTCAATACAAATTTACCTTATTGTATGTGCATTTTGTATATTAATTTTAATACACTAAATTTGTATTGAAATATATATACAAAATAGATAAAATAATGTAAATTTGTATCAAAATATTTTAACAGATGCGCATAAAATAACGTAAATTTGTTTTAAAATATACAAAATACACATTAAATAATGTAAATATGTATAAAAAATATATATACAAAACACAAATAGAATTAAAAATATACAAAATACGCATGAAATGATGTAAATACGTATAAAAATATATATACAAAATACACATTAAATAATGTAAATTCGCGTCAAAATAAATAAACAAAATATCAATAAAAGAATGTGTATTTGTATGAAAATAGATATACAAAATATACATAAAATAACCTAAATTTGTATCAAACTTTATATAAAAATACACAAAAATATTTAAATTTGTATGAAAATAAATATACAAAATACATATAAAATTAGGTAAATTTGTATTGAAATACATACACAAAATACACATAAAATAATGTAAATTTGAATGAAAATACATAAACAAATACACTTAATATAACGTAAATTTGTATAAAAAAATATGTACAAAACACAAATAGAATAATGTAAAATCGTATCAAAATAAATACACAGAATATTAATAAAATAATGTAAATTTTCATGAAAATAAAGAAGCAAAATACCCATAAAATAACGCATTTTTTTTATTTATAAAAATATATATACCAAAATACACATCAAAAAATTTAATTTGGATTAAAATAAATATTCAAAAAACACATACAATAAGGTAAATTTGTATTGAAATAGATATGCAAAATACATATAAAACAATGTAAATGTTTCAAAATATATATACGAATACACATAAAATAACGTAGATTTCTATAAAAATATATATACAAAATACACATAAAATGAAGTAAATAAGTATAAAAAAATGTATACAAAATACACATAAAATAATGTAAATTCGTATCAAAATAAATAAAAAAATATCAATTAAAGAATGTGTATTTGTATAAATATAAATATACAAAATACCCATAAAATAACGTAAATTTATATAAAACTATATACAAAATTACACAAAAGTATTTAAATTTGTATGAAAATATATACAATATACACACAAAATAAGCTAAATTTGAATTGAAATATATATACAAAATACATGAAATAAAGTAAATTTGTATCAAAATATTTATACAAATACACATATAATAACGTAAATTTGTATGAAAATATATAAACAAAATACACATTAAATAATGTAAATACGTATAAAAAAATATGTACAAAATACAAATATAATCATGTAATTCGTATCAAAATAAATAAACAAAATACCAATAAAATAATATAAATTTGTATGAGTAAACGTGTATGTTGCATATTTTTTCAAAACAAATTTACCTTATTATATAAGCATTTTGTATATTAATTTTAATGCAAATTTAATTATACATTTAAACAATGTAAATTTGTTTCAAAATATATATACGAATACACATGAAATAAGGTAGATTTCTATAAATATATATATACAAAATACACATAGAATTAAGTAAATACGTATAAAAAATGTATACAAAATACACATAAAATAATGTAAATTAGTATCAAAATAAATAAACAAAATACCGATAAAAGAATGTGTATTTGTATAAATATATATATACAAAATACCCATTAAATAATATAAATTTGTTTAAAACTATACAAAATACACATGAAATGATGTAAATACGTATAAAAATATATATACAAAATACACATTAAATAATGTAAATTCGCGTCAAAATAAATAAACAAAATATCAATAAAAGAATGTGTATTTGTATGAAAATAGATATACAAAATACACATAAAATAACCTAAATTTGTATCAAACTATATACAAAAATACACAAAATTTATTTAAATTTGTATGAAAATAAATATACAAAATACACATAAAATTAGGTAAATTTGTATTGAAATACATATACAAAATACACATAAAATAATGTAAATTTGAATGAAAAGACATAAACAAATACACTTAAAATAACGTAAATTTGTATAAAAAAAATATATACAAAACACAAATAGAATAATGTAAAATCGTATCAAAATAAATACACAGAATATTAATAAAATAATGTAAATTTGTATGAAAATAAAGAGGCAAAATACCCATAAAATAACGCATTTTTTTTATTTATAAAAATATATATACCAAAATACACATAAAAAAATTAAATTTGAATTAAAATAAATATATAAAAAACACATACAATAAGGTAAATTTGTATTGAAATAGATATGCAAAATACATATAAAACATTGTAAATTTGTTTCAAAATATATATACGAATACACATAAAATAACGTAGATTTCTATAAAAATATATATACAAAATACACATAAAATGAATTAGATACGTATAAAAAAATGTATACAAAATACACATAAAATAATGTAAATTCGTATCAAAATAAATATACAAAATACCAATAAAAGAATGTGTATTTGTATAAATATACAAAATACACATAAAATAACGTAAATTTATATAAAACTATATACAAAAATACACAGAAGTGTTTTAATTTGTATGAAAATAGATATACAAAATAAGGTAAATTCGTTTCAAATTCAAGAAACAAAATTCAGATAAAAGAACGTATATTTGTAGAAAAAATAAATATACAAAATACACATAAAATAACGAAAATTTGTATGAAAATATATAAAAAAATAAACAAAAATAATTTCAATTTGTATGAAAATAAATATACAAAATACACATGTATTTTGTATATCTATTTTCACACAATTTTAATTACTTTTGTGTATTTTTGCATATAGTTTTATATAAATTTACGTTATTTTATTTGTATTTTGTATATTTATATTTATGCAATACACATTCTTTTATTAGTATTTTGTTTATTTATTTTGATACGAGTTTACATTATTTTATGTGTATTTTGTATACCTTTTTTTATGCGTATTTACTTCATTTTATGTGCATTTTGGATATTTATTTTCATAGAAATCTACGTTATTTTATGTGTATTCGTATATATATTTTGAAAAAAATTTACATGGTTTTATATGTATTTTGCAGACCTATTGCAATACAAATTTACCTTATTGTATGTGCATTTTGTATATTTATTTTAATACAAATTCAAATATTTTATGTGTGTCTTGGTATAAATATTTTTATAAAGAATGCGTTATTTTATGGGTATTTTGCATCTTAATTTTCTTACAAATTTACATTATTTTATTAATATTCTATGTATTTATTTTGATACGATTTTATATTATTCTATTTGTGTTTTGTATATATTTTTTTATACATATTTACATTATTTAATGTGTATTTTTTTATATATATTTTATACAAATTTACGTTATTTTAAGTGTATTTGTTTATATATTTTCATTCAAATTTACATTATTTTATGTGTATTTTGTAAATGTAATTCAATACAAATTTACCTAATTTTATGTGTATTTTGTATATTTATTTTCATACAAATTAAAAAAAAAATTTTTTTGTATATAGTTTTATACAAATTTAGGTGATTTTATGTGTATATTGTATATCTATTTTCATACAAATACACATTCTTTTATTGATATTTTGTTTATTTATTTTGACGCGAATTTACATTATATAATGTGTATTTTATATATATATTTTTATACGTGTTTACATCATTTGATGTGTATTTTATATATGTGTTTTTATAGAAATCTACGTTGATTTATGAGTATTCGTATATAGATTTTGAAAGAAATTTACTCTGTTTTATGTGTATTTTGCATATTTTTTCAATACAAATTTACCTTATTGTATATGCATTTTGTCTATTAATTTTAATACTAATTTAATTATGCTATGTGTATTTTTGTATATGTATTTTTATAAAAATATGCTTTATTTTATGGGTATTTTGCATTTTTATTTTCATACAAATTTACATTATTTTATTTATATTCTGTTTATTTTTTTTAAACAATTTTACATTATTCTATGTGTATTTTGTATATCTATTTTTATACGTATTTACTTAATTTTATGTGTATTTTGTATATATATTTTTAAAGAAATCTACGTTATTTTATGTGTATTCGTATATATATTTTGAAACAAATTTACATTGTTTTATATGTATTTTTGCATATCTCTTTCAATACAAGTTTACCTTATTGTATGTGCATTTTGTATATTTATTTCAATACAAATTTAAATATTTTATGTGTATTTTGGTATATATATTTTTATAACAAATGCGCTATTTGATGGGAATTTTGCATCTTTATTTTCATACAAATTTACATTATTTTATTAATATTCGGTGTATTTCTTTTGATACGATTTCACATTATTCTATTTGTTTTTTGTATATATATTTTTTATACATATTTACATTATTTAATGTGTATCCTGCATATATATTTCATACAAATTTATTATCTATTATTTATTTTCATACAAATACACATTCTTTTCATGATATTTTGTTTATTTATTTTGACACGAATTTACCTAGATACTTATTTTGTATATATATTTTTATACGTATTTACATAATTTCATGTGTCTTTTGAATATATATTTCTATAGAAATCTACGTTATTTTATGTGTATTCGTATATATATTTTGAAACAAATTTACTTTGTTTTATATGTATTTTTGAATATCTCTTTCAATACATATTTACCTTACTGTATATGCATTTTGTATATTTATTTCAATACAAAGTTAAATATTTTATGTGTATTTTTGTATATATATTTTTATAAAAAATGCGCTATTTAATGGGAATTTTGCATCTTTCTTTTCATACAAATTTACATTATTTTATTGATATTCTGTGTATTTATATAGATATGATTTTACATTATTCTATTTCTTTTTTGTATATATTTTTTTATACACATTTACATTATTTAATGTGTATCTTGCATATATATTTTATACAAATTTACGTTATTTTAAGTGTATTTGTTTATATATTTTCATTCAAATTTACATTATTCTATGTGTATTTTGTATATGTATTTCTATACAGATTTACCTAATTTTATGTGTATTTTGTATATTTTTTTTCATACAAATTTTACATATTTTTGTGTATTTTTGTATATAGTTTAATACAATTTTAGGTTATTTAATGTAGGCATTTACATTATTTAATGTGTGTTTTGTATATATATTTTTATGCAAATTTACTTTATTTTATGTGCATTTTTGTACATTTATTTTTTTAGAAAATTGCGTTAATTTATGTGTATTTGTATATGTTATCTCATACAAATTTACATTATTTTATTGCTATTTTGTTTATTTATTTTGATACGAATGAAAATAGATATAAAAAATATACATAAAAAACTAAATTTGTATTAAAATATATATACAAAATACATAATATAATGTAAATTTGTATCAAAATATTTTAATAGATGCGCATAAAATAACGTAAATTTGTTTTAAAATATACAAAATACACATTAAATAATGTAAATAAGTATAAAAAAAAATATACAAAACACAAATAGAATTAAAACTATACAAAATACACATGAAATGATGAAAATACGTATAAGAATATATATACAAAATACACATTAAATAATGTAAATTCGCGTCAAAATAAATAAACAAAATATCAATAAAAGAATGTGTATTTGTATGAAAATAGATATACAAAATACACATAAAATAACCTAAATTTGTATCAAACTATATACAAAAATACACAAAAATATTTTAAATTTGTATGAAAATAAATATACAAAATACACATAAAATTAGGTAAATTTGTATTGAAATACATACACAAAATACACATAAAATAATGTAAATTTGAATGAAAATAAATAAACAAATACACTTAAAATAACGTAAATTTGTAAAAAAATAGATACAAAAAACAAATAGAATAATGTAAAATCGTATCAAAATAAATACACAGAATATTAATAAAATAATGTAAATTTTCATAAAAATAAAGAAGCAAAATACCCATAAAATAACGCATTTTTTTATTTATAAAAATATATATACCAAAATACACATCAAAAAATTAAATTTGTATTAAAATAAATATACAAAAAACATAAAATAACGTAGATTTCTATAAAAATATATTTACAAAAATTCACATAAAATAACGTAGATTTCTATAAAAATATATATACAAAATACACATAAAATGAAGTAAATACGTATAAAAAAATGTATACAAAATACACATAAAATAATGTAAATTCGTATCAGAATAAATAAACAAAATACCAATACTAATAAAAGAATGTGTATTTGTATAAATATAAATATACAAAATACACATAAAATAACGTAAATTTGTATAAAACTATATACAAAAATACACAGAAGTAATTAAATTTGTATCTTTATTTTCATACAAATTTACATTATTTTATTGATATTCTGCTCATTCATATTTATACAAGAATTGACATTATTCTATGTGTATTTTGTATCAAATATTTTCATACAAATTTACGTTATTTTATTTGTATTAGTTAATAAATATTTAAACAAATTTACAATATTTTATGGTATTTTGTATATACATTTCAAAAGAAATCTACCTAGTTTTATGTGTATTTTGTATCAAAATCTATTTTCAAAATACCAATAAAATTTAATATAAATTTGTTATGAGTAAACGTATTTTGTATATTATTTTCATTCAAATATATATTATTTTATTGCATTTTTGTTGATTTATATTAATACAAATTTACAATTATTTTATATGTATTTTGTATATATATTTTATAAACATATACATTATTTAATATTTATTTTGAATATATATTTTCATAAATTTACATTATTTTATTGTATTCTGTATATATATTTTATACGAATTTACATTATTTTATGTGTATTTTGTATATATTTTTTATACAAATTTACGTTATTTTATGTGTATTTTGTATACATATTTTGAAACAAATTTACAATATTTTATTGGTATTTTGTTTATTTATTTTAATTGAATTTACATTATTTTTATGTATTTTGTATTCTATTTTTATACGTATTTACTTAATTTTATATGTATTTTTATATATATTTTAAAGAAATTTACGTTATTTTATGTGTATTCGTATATATATTTTGAAACAAATTTACATTGTTTTATATGTATTTTGCATATCTCTTTCAATACAAATTTACCTTTTATGTATGTGCATTTTGTATATTTATTTCAATGCAAATTTAAATATTTTATATTTATTTTGAATATATATTTTATAAGAAATTCATTATTTTATGTGTATTTGTATATATATTTCATATAAATTTACATTATTTTATTATATTCGGTGTATTTTGTACATATATTTTATTACATATCTACATTTTATTTATGTTTATTTTGTATGTGTATTTTATATATTTATTATCTATTATCCAAATACACATTCTTTTATTGATATTTTGTTTATTTATTTTAATTGAATTTGCATTATTTGATATGTATTTTGTATATATTTTTATACGTATTTACCTAATTTCATATGTATTTTGTATATATATTTAAAGAAATCTAACTTATTTTATTTGTATTCGTATATATATTTTGAAATAAATTTACATTGTTTTATATGTATTTTGAATATCTCTTTCAATACAAATTTACCTTATTGTATATGCATTTTGTATATTTATTTCAATACAAATTTAAATATTTTATGTGTATTTTGATAAATATATTTTATAAAAATGCGATATTTTTAGAATTTTGCATCTTTATTTTCATACAAATTTACATTATTTTATTGATATTCTGTGTATTTATTTTGATACGATTTTACATTATTCTATTTGTTTTTGTATATATTTTTTTACACATTTACATTATTTAATGTGTATCTTGCATATATATTTTATACAAATTTTATACAAATACACATTCTCTTCATGTATTTTGTTTATTTATTTTCACAAATTTACATTATTTGATATGTATTTTTGTATATAGTTTTATACAAATTTAGGTTATTTTATGTACGCATTTACATTATTTAGTGTGTGTTTTGTATTTATTTTTATGCAATATTATATACATATTTTTATAGAAATTTGCGTTATTTGTATATGTTTTCTCATACAAATTTACATTATTTTACTGCTATTTTATTTATTTATTTTGATCCGAATTACATGATTATATGTGTATTTTGTACATATTTTTTATACGTATTTACATTACTTAAATGTGTATTTGTTTTATATATTTTAAACAAATTTACGTTATTATATGTATTTGTATAAATATTTTGATACAGATTTACATTATTTTATGTATTTTGTATGTACATTTCAATTCATATTTAGCTTATTTTAGCTGTATTTTGTATATATATTTTCATACAAATTTAATTTTTATGTATTTACTTCATTTTATGTCTATTTTGTATATATTTTTATAGAAATCTACGTTATTTTATGTGTATTCGCATATATATTTTGAAACAAATTTACATTGTTTTATATGTATTTTTGAATATCTCTTTCAATACAAATTTACCTTACCATATAAATAAAAATACACATAAAAAAATTATATTTGTATTAAAATAAATATATAAAAAAACACATACAATAAGGTAAATTTGTATTGAAATAGATATTATAAAATACATATAAAACAATGTAAATTTGTTTCAAAATATATATACGAATACACATAAAAAAACATAGATTTCTATAAAAATATATATACAAAATACACATAAAATGAGGTAAATACGTATAAAAAAATGTATATAAAATACACATAAAATAATGTAAATTCGCATCAAAATAAATATACAAAATACCAATAAAAGAATGTGTATTTGTATAAATATAAATATACAAAATACACATAAATTAACGTAAATTTATATAAAACTATCTACAAAAATACACAGAAGTATTTTAATTTGTATGAAAAAAGATATACAAAATAAGGTAAATTCGTTTCAAATTCAATAAACAAAATTCAGATAAAAGAACGTATATTTGTAGAAAAAATAAATATACAAAATACACATAAAATAACGAAAATTTGTATGAAAATATAAAAAAAAAAATAATAATCTCAATTTGTATGAAAATAAATAAAATTAGGTCAATTTGTATTGAAATACATATACAAAATACACATAAAATAATGTAAATTTGAAAGAAAATATATAAACAAATACACATATAATAACGTAAATTTGTATGAAATATATGTACAAAATACACATTAAATAATGTAAATGTGTATAAAATATATACAAAACACAAATAGAATAATGTAAAATCGTATCAAAATATATACACAGAATATTAATAAAATAATGCAAACTTGTATGAAAATTAAGATGCAAAATACCTATAAAATAACGCATTTTTTATAAAATTATTGATACCAAAATACACAAAATATTTGAATTTGTATTAAAATAAATTTACAAAATGCACATACAATAAGGTAGATTTGTATTGAAATAGATATGCAAAATACATATAAAATAATGTAAATTTGTTTCAAAATATATATGCGAATTCACATAAAATAACGAAGATTTCTATAAAAATACATATACAAAATACACATAAAATTAAGTAAATACGTATAAAAAAATGTATACAAAATACACATAAAATAATGTAAATTCGTTTAAATGTAAATAAAAAATATTCCAATAAAAGAATGTGTATTTGTATAATTATAAATATACAAAATGCACATAAAATAACGTAATTTTATATAAAACTATTTAAATAAAATAACGCAAATTTCTATCAAAGTATATGTACAAAATGATAAAATATATAATAAAAATACAAATACACATGTTAGATAAATATAAAAAGTATAAAAAAATAATAGAAAATATAAAAAAAAAATAAAAATAATTATTATGAAAATTAAAATAAAAATAAAATAATGTAATAATTGAAAATATATATATACAAAATACACATAAAATAACCTAAATACAAATACAAATATACACATAAAATATTGTATTTTGTATATAAATTTCAATTCAAATTTTGCTTATTTTATCTGTATTTTGTATATCTATTTTCATACGAATTTAATTACTTCTGTGTATTTTTGTATATATTTTTATACAAATTTACGTTATTTTATGTGTATTTTGTATATTTATATTTATACAAATACACATTCTTTTATTAGTATTTTGTTTATTTATTTTGATACGAATTTACATTATTTTATGTGTATTTTGTATACATTTTCTTATACGTATTTACTTCATTTTATGTGTATTTTGTATATATATTTTTATACAAATCTACGTTATTTTATGTGTATTCGTATAAATATTTTGAAACAAATTTACATTGTTTTATATGTATTTTGCATATCTATTTCAATACAGATTTACCTTATTGTATGTGTATTTTGTATATTTATTTTAATACAAATTAATTTTTTTCATGTGTATTTTGGTATATATATTTTTTTTAAAAATGCGTTATTTAATGGGTATTTTGCACCTTTATTTTCATACAAATTTACATTGTTTTATTAATATTCTGTGTATTTATTTTGATACGATTTTACATTATTCTATTTGTGTTTTGTATATATTTTTTTAAACATATTTAAATTATTTAATGTGTATTTTGTATATTTTAAAACAAATTTACGTTATTTTATGCGCATCTGTTAAAATATTTTGATACAAATTTACATTATTTTATATATTTTGTATATATATTTCAATACAAATTTATTTTATTTTATGTATATTTTGTATATCTATTTTCATTCGTATCAAAATAAATAAACAAAATAGCAATAAAATAATGTAAATTTGTATGAGAAAACATATACAAATACACATAAAATAAGGCAAATTTCTAAAAAATATATGTACAAAAATGCACATAAATAAAGTAAATTTGCATATAAATATATATGCAAAACATACATTAAATAATGTAAAAGCGTACATAAAATAACCTAAATTTGTATAAAACTATATACAAAAATACACAAAAATATATATACAAAAAACAAATAGAATAATGTAAAATTTTATCAAAATAAATACACCGAATATTAATAAAATAATGTAAATTTGTATGAAAATAAAGATGCAAAATTCTAATCAAATAGCTCATTTCTTATAAAAATATATATACCAAAATACACATAAAATATTTAAATTTGTATTGAAATAAATATACAAAATGCACATACAATAAGGTAAACTTGTATTAAAAGAGATATGCAAAAATACATATAAAACAATGTAAATTTGTTTCAAAATATATATACGAATACACATAAAATAACGTAGATTTCTATAAAAATATATATTCAAAATACACATAAAATTAAGTAAATACGTATAAAAAAATGTAAACAAAATACACATAAAATAATGTAAATTCGAAACAAAATAAATAAACAAAATACAAATAAAAGAATGTGTATTTGTATAAATATAAATGTTCAAAATACACATACAAATAAACATAAAATAAGGTAAATTTGTAATGAAATATTTGTACAAAATACACATAAAATAATGTAAATTTATATGAAAATATATATACAAATACACATAAAATACCATGAATTTGTATAAAATTATATATTCAAAATAAATATTAAATAATGTAAATGCGTATAAAAATATATATACAAAGTACATATAAAATAATGTAAACTCGTATCAATATAAATCAACAAAATACCAATAAAATAATATATATATGAATGAAAATAGATTTTCAAAATACACATAACATAACTAAAATTTGTATTGAAATATATACAAAAATACATTAAAATAATTTGAGTTTGTATGAAAATAGATATTTAAAATACACATAAAACTAGGTAAATTTCTTTTGAAATATATATACAAAATACCCATGAAATATTGTAAATTTGTGTCAAAATATATAAACAAATACACATAAAATAACTTAAAATAACGTAAATATGTATCAAATATATATACAAAAAACACATTAAATAATGTAAATATGTATAAAAAAATATATACAAACACAAATAAAATAATGTAAAATCGTATCAAAATTAATACAGAAAATATTAATAAAATAATGTAAATTTGTATGAAAATTAAGATGCAAAATACCCATAAAATAACGCATTTTTTAAAAAAAATATATATACGAAAAAACATAAAATATTTGATTTTGTATTAAAATAAAAAGATATACAAAATACATAAAATAATGTAAATTTGTATCAAAATACTTATACAAATACACATATAATAACGTAAATTTGTAAAAAAATATATAAACAAAATACACATTAAATAATGTAAATACGTTTAAAAAAATGTACAAAATACACAAATAATCATGTACTTCCTACCAAAATAAATAGCCAAAATACCAATAAAATAATGTAAATTTCTATGAGAAAACATATACAAAATACACATAAATAACGCAAATATCAATAAAAATATATATAATATAATATATTTTTATACATATTTAAAATATTTATTGTATATATTGTATATATATTTTATCCAAATTTACGTTATTTTATATGTATTTGTTTATATATTTTCATACAAATTTACATTATTTTAAGTGAGTTTTGTATATGTATTTCAATACAAATTTGCCTAACCTTACGTGTATTTTCATATCTATTTTCAAACAAATTTAAATTATTTATGTGAATTTTTGTATATATTTTTATACAAATTTTAGTTATTTTATTTGTTTTTTGTATATATATTTTCCTACAAATATACATTCTTTTATTGGAATTTTGTGTATTTAATTTTTTACGAATTTACATTATTTTATGTGTATTTTGTATATATATTTTTCTACGTATTTAAATTGTTTTATGTGTATTTTATATATACATTTTCATAAAAATTTACGTTATTTTATTGTGTGTATTCGTATATATTTTGAAACAAATTTTATACAAATTCATGTTATTTTATGTGTATTTGCATATATATTTTCATACAAATTTAAATTATTTTATGTGTATTCTTACATATATTTATTACAAATTTACCTTATTTTATGTTTATTTTGTATATTTATTTCATTCAATTTTAAATTATTTAATGTGTATATTTGTATTTGTATTTAGGTTATCTCAGATTATCTTTAAGTTACCTTATTTTATGTTTATTTTGTATATTTATTTCATTCAATTTTAAATTATTTTATGTGTATATTTGTATTTGTATTTAGGTTATTTTATGTGTATGTTGTATATATATTTTCGTCCAAAATTACATTTTTTTATTGGTATTTTCTTAATTTAATTCGATACGAATTTAGATTATTTCATAGGTATTTTGTATACATATTTTTATACTCATTTACATTATCTAAAGTGTGTTTTGTATGTATATTTTTTATGCAAATTTATTTTATGTTCATTTTTGTACATATATTTTTATAGAAATTTGCGTTATTTAATGTATATAGTTTTATATAAATTTACGTTATTTTATGTGCATTTTGTATATTTATATTCATACAAATACACATTCTTTTATTGGTATATTGTTTATTTACATTTATACGAATTTACATTATTTTATGTGTATTTTGTATACATTTTTTTATTCGTATTTACTTAATATTATGTGTATTTTGTATATGTATTTTTATAGAAATCTACGTTATTTTATGTGTATTCGTATATATATTTTGAAACAAATTTACATTATTTTATATGTATTTTGCATATCTATTTCAATACAAATTTACCTTTTTGTATGTGCATTTTGTATATTTATTTTAATACAAATTCAAATATTTTATGTGTATTTTGGTATCAATAATTTTATAAAAAAAGCGTTATTTTATAGGTATTTTGCATCTTAATTTTCATACAAATTTACATTATTTTATTAATATTCTGTGTATATATTTTGATACGATTTTACATTATTCTATTTGTGTTTTGTATATATTTTTTTATACATATTTACATTATTTAATGTTTATTTTAAATATATATTTCATACAAATTTACGTTATTATATGTATATTTGTTTATATATTTTCTTTCAAATTTACATTATTTTAAGTGTATTTTGTATATGTATTTCAATACAAATTAACATAATTTTGTGTATTTTGTATAATTCTTTTCACAAAAATTTAAATTATTTTTGTGTATTTTTGTAAATAGTTTTTTACAAATTTAGGTTATTTTAAGTACGCATTTACATTATTTAATGTGTGTTTTGTATATATTTTTTTTACCCAAAGTTACTTTATTTTACGTTCATTTTTGGACATATATTTTTATAGAAATTAGCGGTATTTTATATGTATTTGTATATGTTTTCTCATTCAAATTTCATTATTTTATTGATATTGTGTTTATTTAGTTTGATACGAATTACATGATTATATGTGTATTTTGTACATATTTTTTATACGTATTTACATAACTTAATCTGTATTTTGTTTATATATTTTTAAACAAATTTACGTTATTATATATATTTTTATAAATATTTTGATACAAATTTACATTATTTTATGTATTTTGTATATACATTTCAATTCAAATTTAGCTTATTTTACCTGTATTTTGTATATCTATTTTCATACGAATTTAATTACTTCTGAGTATTTTTGTATATAGTTTTATACAAATTTACGTTATTTTATGTGTATTTTGTATATTTATTTTGAAACAAATATAAATTCTTTTATTAGTATTTAGTTTATTTATTTTGAAAATAATTTACATAATTTTATATTTATTTTGTATACATTTACTTATACGTATTTACTTCATTTTATGTTTATTTTGTATATATATTTTTATACAAATCTACGTTATTTTATGTGTATTCGTATATATATTTTGAAACAAATTTACATTGTTTTATATGTATTTTGCATATCTATTTCAATAAAGATTTACCTTATTGTATGTGTATTTTGTATATTTATTTTAATACAAATTAATTTTTTTAGTGTATTTTCGTATATATATTTTTATAAAAAATGCGTTATTTAATGGGTATTTTGCATCTTTATTTTCATACAAATTTACATTGTTTTATTAATATTCTGTGTATTTATTTTGATACGATTTTACATTATTCTATTTGTGATTTGTATATATTTTTTTATACATATTTACATTATTTAATGTGTATTTTGTATATTTTAAAACAAATTTACGTTATTTTATGCGCATCTGTTAAAATATTTTGATACAAATTTACATTATTTTATGTATTTTGTATATATATTTCAATACAAATTTAGTTTATTTTATGTATGTTTTGTATATCTATTTTCATTCGTATCAAAATAAATAAACAAAATAGCAATAAAATAATGTAAATTTGTATGAGAAAACATATACAAATACACATAAATTAACGCAAATTTCTAAAAAAATATATGTACAAAAATGCACATAAAACAAAGGAAATCTGCATAAAAATATATATACAAAACACACATTAAATAATGTAAATGCGTACATAAAATAACCTAAATTTGTATAAAACTATATACAAAAATACACAAAAATATTTAAAATTTGTATGAAAAGAAATATACAAAATACACATAAAATTAAGTAAATTTGTATTGAAATACATATACAAAATACACATAGAATAATGTAAATTTGAATGAAAATATATAAACAAATACACTTAAAATAACGTAAATTTGTATAAAATATATATGCAAGATACACATTAAATAATGTAAATGTGTATAAAAAATATATACAAAAAAGAAATAGAATAATGTAAAATCCTATCAATATAAATACACAGAATATCAATAAAATAATGTAAATTTGTATGAAAAGAAAGATGCAAAATTCCCATTAAATAGCGCATTTTTTATAAAAATATATATACCAAAATACACTTAAAATATTTAAATCTGTATTGAAATAAATATACAAAATGCATATACAGTAAGGTAAATATGTATTGAAAGAGATATTCAAAAATACATATAAAACAAAGTAAATTTGTTTCAAAATATATATACGAATACACATAAAATAACGTAGATTTCTATAGAAATATATATACAAAATACACATGAAATTATGTAAATACGTATAAAAATATATATACAAAATACATATCTAGGTAAATTCGTGTCAAAATAAATAAACAAAATATCATGAAAAGAATGTGTATTTGTATGAAAATAAATAATAGATAATAAATTTGTATGATATATATATGCAAGATTCACATTAAATAATATAAATATGTATAAAAAAAATATATACAAAAAACAAATAGAATAATGTGAAATCGTATCAAAATAAATACACCGAATATTAATAAAATAATGTAAATTTGTATGAAAATAAAGATGGAAAATTCCGATCAAATAGCGCATTTCTTATAAAAATATATATACGGAAATACACATAAAATATTTAAATTTGTATTGAAATAAATATACAAAATGCACATACAATAAGGTAAACTTGTATTGAAAGAGATATGCAAAAATACATATAAAACAATGTAAATTTGTTTCAAAATATATATACGAATACACATAAAATAACGCAGATTTCTATAAAAATATGTATACAAAATACACATAAAATTAAGTAAATACGTATAAAAATAGATATAGAAAATACACATAGAATAATGTAAAACTGTTTAAAAAAATAAACAAAATATAAGTAAAATAATGTAAATTTGTATAAAAATAAAAATGCAAAATACCCATAAAATAAAGCATATTTTTATAAAAATACATATACAAAAAAAAACATATCATAATTAAATTTGTATTAAAATTAATATACAAAATGCATATACAATAAGGTAAATTTGTATTGAAAAAATATACAAAATACACATAAAACAGTGTAAATTTATATCAAAATCTATATACGAATACTCATAAATCAACGTAGATTTCTATAGAAATATATATACAAAATACACATCAAATGATGAAAACACGTATAAAAATATATATATATAAAATACACATTAAACAATGTAAATTCGCGTCAAAATAAATAAACAAAATATCAATAAAAGAATGTGTATTTGTATAAAAATAGATATACAATATACACATAAAATCACCTAAATTTGTGTAAAACGATATACAAGAATACACAAAAATATTTTTAATTTGTATCAAAATAAATATACAAACTACACATGAAATTAGATAAATTGAGATTATTTTTTTTTTGTATATATTGTTATACAAATTTTCGTTATTTTATGTGTATTTTGTATATTTGCTTTCCTACAAATATACGTTCTTTTATCGGAATTTTGTTTGTTTATTTTGATACGAGTTTACATTATTTTAGGTGTATTTGGTATATATATTTTTATTCTATTTACATAATTTTATATGTATTTTGTATGTATATTTTCATGGAAATTTACTCTCTTATATGTGTATTCGTATATATATTTTGATACAAATTTACATTATTGATGTGTATTTTGCATATGTATTTCAATACAAATTTACCTTATTGTATATGCATTTTGTATATTTATATTAATACAAATTTAATTATTTCATGTGTGGCCGAATTGGTAGAGTATTCCGAGTTGTATATATACTACCCACATGCTGTCCTGAAGACCACCCATCAACCCGGACTCTAGAGGAAGCCGTCCAAGCGAATCAAGAACGAGTTCCGGGGGGCAGCATGAGCCAATGCAAGATGGCGCCACTATAAACACTCGCCTGCGCCAGAACGGGCTGGGCCGACCATCAGGCCCCACCTGGAAGAAGCCTTGGGCCGACCATCAGGCCCCACCTGGAAGAAGCCTTGGGCCGACCATCAGGCCCCACCTGGAAGAAGCCTTGGGCCGACCATCAGGACCCACCAGGAAGATGCCTACCGGCGCAACAGGCAGCGACGTAAAAAAAAAAAAAAAAAAAAAAAAAAAAAAAATTTTGCATCTTTATTTTCATACAAATTTAAATTATTTTATTGATATTCTGTTTATTTATTTTGATACGATTTAAATTAATTCTATGTGTATTTTGTATATATATTTTTATACATATTTACATTATTTAATGTATATTTTGTATATATATTTTATCCAAATTTACGTTATTTTATGTGTATTTGTTTGTATATTTTCATACAAATTTACATTATTTTATGTGTATTTTGTATATGTGTTTCAATACAAATTTGCCTAACTTTATGTGTATTTTGCATATCTATTTTCAAACAAATTTAAATTATTTTTGTGTATTTTTGTATTTATTTTAAAACAAATTTTAGTTATTTTATTTGTATTTTGTATATATATTTTCCTACAAACATACAATCCTTTATTATAATTTTGTTTATTTATTTTGATACCAGTTTACATTATTTTATGTGTATTTGTATATATATTTTTCTACGTATTTACATTATTTTATGTGTTTTTTGTATATATATTTTAATAAAAATTTACATTATTTTATTGTGAGTATTCCTATTTATTTTGATACAAATTTTATACAAATTCATGTTATTTTAAGTGTATTTGTATATATATTTTCATACAAATTTATATTATTTTACGTGTATTTTTACATATTTTTCATTACAAATTTACCTTATTTTATGATTATTTTGTATATTTATTTCATTCAATTTTAAATTATTTTATGTGTATATTTGTTTTTGTATTTACGTAATTTTATGTGTATTTTCTATATATATTTTCATCCAAAATTACGTTATTTTATTGGTATTTTCTTTATTTAACTCGATACGAATTTAGATTTTTTCATAGGTATTTTGTATGCATATGTTTATACTCATTTACATTATGTAATGTGTGTTTTGTATATATTTTTTAATGCAAATTTATTTGATGTGCATTTATGTACATATATTTTTATAGAAATTTATTTATTTTATGTGTATTTTATATGTTTTCTCATAAAAATTTACATTATTTTATTGGTATTTTGTTTATTTATTTTGATACGAATTACATGATTATATGTGTATTTTGTATATATTTTTTATACGTAATTACATTATTTAATGTGTATTTTGTTTATATATTTTTATATAAAATTTACGTAATTATATGTGTATTTGTAAAAATATTTTGATACAAATTTACTTTATTTTATGTATTTTGTACATATATTTCAATTCAAATTAAGCATATTTTGTGTGTATTTTGTATATCTTTTTTCATACAAATTTAATTACTTTTGTGTATCTTTGTATATAGTTTTATATAAATTTACCTTATTTTCTGTGCATTTTGTATATTTATATTTATACAAATACATATAAAATAAAGTAAATTTCCATAAAAATAAATATACAAAACACACATTAAATAATGTAAATGCGTATAAAAATATGTATACAAAATACCTATGAAATAATCTAATTTCGTATCGAATTAAACTAACAAAATACCAATAAAATAATTTATTTTTTTATTAAAATATATATAGAAAATACACATAAAATAACCTAAATACAAATACATATATACACATAAAATAATTTAAAATTGAAGGAAATAAATATTCAAAATAAGCATAAAATAAGGTAAATTTGTAATGAAATATATGTAAAAATGCACATAAAATAATGTAGATTTGTATGAAAATATTTATACAAATACACATAAAATAACATGAATTTGTATAAAATTTGTATCAAATTATATACGAATACACACAATAAAATAAAATAAATTTTTATGAAAATATATATACAAAATACACATAAAATAATGTAAATACGTAAAAAAATATATACAAAATACACATAAAATAAAGGAAATTCGTATCAGAATAAATAGATAAAATTCCGATAAAAGAATGTATATTTGTAGGAAAATATATATAGAAAATACAAATAAAATAACTAAAATTTGTATAAAATATATACAAAAACACACAAAATTATTTAAATTTGTTTGAAAATAGATATGCAAAATACACATAAAATGAGGCAAATTTGTTTTGAAATACATATACAAAATACACATAAAATAATGTAAGTTTGAATGAAAATATATAAATACACTTAAAATAACGTAAAATGGTATGAAATATATATACAATATACACATTAAATAAAGTAGAGATGTATAAAAAAAAATACAAAACACAAATAGAATAATGTAAAATCGTATTAAATAAATACACAGAATATTAATAAAATAATATAAATTTGCATGAAAATAAAGATGCAAAATACCCATAAAATAACGCATTTTTTATAAAAATATATATACCAAAACACACATAAAATATTTGAATTTGTATTAAAATAAATATACGAAATGCACACACAATAAGGTAAATTTGTATTGAAATAGATATGCAAAATACATATAAAACAATGTAAATTTGTTTCAAAATATACGAAAACACATAAAATAACGCAGATTTCTATATATATATATATATATATATATATATATATATATATATATATATATATATATATATATATATATATATATATATATATATATATATATATATATATATATATATATATATATATATATATATATATATATATATATATATATATATATATATATATATATATATATATATATATATATATATATATATATATATATATATATACACACACATATATATATATATATATATATATATATATATATATATATATACATATACAAAATGCACATACAATAAGGTAAATTTGTATTGAAAGAATATGCAAAATACACATAAAACAATGTATATTTGTTTCAAAATATATATACGAATACACATAAAATAATGTAGATTTCTATAGAAATATATATACAAAAAATAGATGAAATGACGTAAATACGTATAAAATTATATATGCACAATACACATTAAATAATGAGAATTCGTGTCAAAATAAATAAACAAAATATCAATAAAAGAATGAGCATTTGTATGAATATATATATACAAAATACACATTAAATATTGTAAATTTGTATAAAAGTGTATCCAAAAATACACAAAAAATAATTAAAATTTGTATGAAAATTAATATACAAAATACACATAAAATTAGGTAAATTTGTATTGAGATACATATACAAAATACACATAAAATAATGTAAATTTGAATGAAAATATATAAACAAATACACTTAAAAAAACATAAATTTGTATGAAATATATATATAAAATACACATTAAATAATGTAAATATGTATAAAAAAATATATACAAAAGACAAATAGAATAATGTAAAATAGTATCAAAATAAATACAAAGAATATTAATAAAATAATGTAAATTTGTATGAAAATAAAGATGCAAAATACCCATAAAACAACGCATTTTTTATGAAAATATATATACCAAAATACACATAAAATATTTAAATTTGTATTACAATAGATATACAAAATGAACATACAATAAGTTAAATTTGTACTGAAATAGATATGCAAAATACATATAAAACAATGTAAATTACTTTCAAAATGTATATACGAATACACATAAAATAACGTATATTTCTATAAAAATATATATACAAAATACACATAAAATGAAGTAAATACGTATAAGAAAATGTATACAAAATACACATAAAATAATGTAAATTCGTATCAAAATAAATAAACTAAATGCAAATAAAAGAATGTGTACTTGTATAAACATAAATATACAAAATACACATAAAATAACGTAAAATTGTATAAAACTATATACAAAAATAAACAAAAAAAAATTGTATGAAAATATATATACAAAAGACACATAAAATAAGCTAAATTTGAATTGAAAAAAATATAGAAAATACATAAAATAATGTAAATTTGTATCAAAATATATATTCAAATACACATATAATAACGTAAATTTGTATAAAAATATATAAACAAAATACACTTTAAATAATGTAAATACGTATAAAAGATATGTACGTAATGTAAAAATTTATAAAATTGAAGATGCAATATACCCATAAAATAACTCATATTTAAAAAAAAATATATACAAAAATACACATAAAAAAATTAAATTTGTATTAAAATAAATATACAAAATACACATACAATAAGGTAGATTTTTATTGAAATAGATATGCAAAAAACACATAAAATAAAGTATATTTGTATCAAAATATATACGAATACACACAATAAAATAACGTAAATTTTTATGAAAATATATATACAAAATACACATTAAATAATGTAAATACATAGAAAAATATATTTACAAAATACACATAAAATAATGTAAACTCGTATCAAAATAAATAAACAAAATTTCCTCTAAAAGAATGTATATTTGAAGGAAAATATATATACAAAATACAAATAAAATAACAAAAATTAGTATAAAAATATATACAAAAATACACAAAAATAATTTAAATTTGTTTGAAAATAGATATGCAAAATACACATGAAATTAGGCAAATTTTTATTGTAATACATATACAAAATACACATAAAATAATGTAAATTTGTATGAAACTATATAAACAAAAACACATAAGATAACGTAAATTTCCATAAAATATATGTACAAAATATACATTAAATAATGTAAATATGTCTAAAAATATATATACAAAATACACAGAATAACGTAAAATCGTATCAAAATAAATAAACAGACTATCAATAAAACAATGTAAATTTGTATGAAAATAAAGATGCAAAATACTCATATAATAACGCATATTTGTTTAAAAATATATATACAAAAATACACATAAAATATTTAAATTTGTATCAAAATATATATACAAAAGGCACATACAATAAAGAAAATTTGTATTGAAATAGATATGCAAAATACACATAAATAATGTAAATTTGTATCAATATATATATACGAATACACATAAAATAGAGTAAATTTCTTTGAAAATATATATTAAAAATACATATAATATTATGTAAATAAGTATAAAAAAAATATATATATATATATATATATATATATATATATATATATATATATATATATATATATATATATATATAGATATATATATATATATATATATATATATATATATATATATATATATATATACATATATATATATATATATATATATATATATATATATATATATATATATATATATATATATATATATATATCTATATATATATATATATATATATATATATATATATATATATATATATATCAAATACACCTAAAATAATGAAAATTCGTATCAAAATCAATAAACAAAATTCCGATAAAAGAACGTACAAATTTACATTATTTTATGTGTATTTTGTACATGTATTTATATATTTTGAAACAAATTTACATTGTTTACATGTATTTTGCATATCTATTTTTGTGTATTCTGTATTTATTTTTGTTATACATAGAATAATGTAAAATCGTATCAAAATAAGTACACAGAATATCAATAAAATAATTTAAATTTGTATGAAAATAAAGATGCAAAATACCCATAAAATAAATTATATTTTTTTTAAAAATACATATACAAAAATACACTTAGAATAATTAAATTCGTATTAAAATTGATATACAAAATGCACATACAATAAGGTAAATTTGTATTGAAAAAAAACGCAAAATACACATAAAACAGTGTAAATTTGTTTCAAAATATATATACGAATACACATAAAATAACGTTGATTTCAATAGGAATATATATACAAAATACACATGAAATGATGTAAATACGTATAAAAATATATATACAAAATACACATTAAATACTGTAAATTCGCGTCAAAATAAATAAACAAAATATCAACAAAAGAATGTGTATTTGTATGAAAATAGATGTACAAAATACACATAAAATAACCTAAATTTGTATCAAGCTATATACAAAAATACACAAAAATATTTTAAATTTTTATGAAAATATATATACAAAATACACATAAAATTAGGTAAATTTGTATTGAAATACATTTACAAAATACATATAAAATAATGTAAATTTGAATGAAAAGACATAAACAAATACACTTAAAATAACGTAAATTTGTATTAAAAAAATATATACAAAACACAAATAGAATAATGTAAAATCGTATCAAAATAAATACACAGAATATTAATAAAATAATGTAAATTTGTATGAAAATAAAGAGGCAAAATACCCATAAAATAACGCATTTTTTTATTTATAAAAATATATATACCAAAATACATATAAAAAAATTAAATTTGAACTAAAATAAATATATAAAAAACACATACAATAAGGTAAATTTGTATTGAAATAGATATGCAAAATACATATAAAACAATGTAAATTTGTTTCAAAATATATATACGAATACACATAAAATAACGTAATTTCTATAAAAATATATATACAAAATACACATCAAATGAAGTAAATACGTATAAAAAAAAGGTATACAAAATACACATAAAATAATGTAAATTCGTATCAAAATAAATATACAAAATACCAATAAAAGAATGTGTATTTGTATAAATATAAATATACAAAAAACACATAAAATAACGTAAATTTATATAAAACTATATACAAAAATACACATAAGTATTTTAATTTGTATGAAAATAGATATACAAAATAAGGTAAATTCGTTTCAAATTCAATAAACAAGATTCAGATAAAAGAACGTATATTTGTAGTAAAAATAAATATACAAAATACACATAAAATAACGAAAATTTGTATGAAAATATATAAAAAAATAAACAAAAATAATTTCAATTTGTATGAAAAAAAAAATACAAAATACACATGTATTTTGTATATCTATTTTCACACAAATTTAATTACTTTTGTGTATTTTTGCATATAGTTTTAAATAAATTTACTTTATTTTATTTGTATTTTGTATATTTATATTTATACAATACACATTCTTTTATTAGTATTTTGTTTATTTATTTTGATACGAGTTTACATTATTTTATGTGTATTTTGTATACCTTTTTTTTATACGTATTTACTTCATTTTATGTGTATTTTGTATATTTATTTTCATAGAAATCTACGTTATTTTATGTGTATTCGTATATATATTTTGAAAAAAATTTACATGGTTTTATATGAATTTTGCATATCTATTTCAAAGAAATTTACCTTATTGTATGTGCATTTTGTATATTTATTTTAATACAAATTCAAATATTTTATGTCTTGGTATAAATATTTTTATAAAAAATGCGTTATTTTATGGGTATTTTGCATCTTAATATTCATACAAATTTACATTATTTTATTAATATTCTGTGTATTTATTTTGATACGATTTTATATTATTCTATTTGTGTTTTGTATATATTTTTTTATACATATTTACATTATTTAATGTGTATTTTTTATATATATTTTATACAAATTTACGTTATTTTAAGTGTATTTGTTTATATATTTTCATTCAAATCTACATTATTTTATGTATATTTTGTAAATGTATTTCAATACAAATTTACCTAATTTTATGTGTATTTTGTATATTTATTTTCATACAAATTAAAATTATTTTTGTGTATTTTTGTATATAGTTTTATACAAATTTAGGTGATTTTATGTGTATATTGTATATCTATTTTCATACAAATACACATTCTTTTATTGATATTTTGTTTATTTATTTTGACGCGAATTTACATTATTTAATGTGTATTTTATATATATATTTTTATACGTGTTTACATCATTTGATGTGTATTTTGTATATATATTTCTATAGAAATCTACGTTGATTTATGAGTATTCGTATATAGATTTTGAAATAAATTTACACTGTTTTATGTGTATTTTGCTTATTTTTTCACCACAAATTTAACTTATTGTATATGCATTTTGTATATTAATTTTAATACAAATTTAATTATGCTATGTGTATATTTGTATATGTATTTTTATTAAAAATATGCTTTATTTTATGGGTATTTTGCATTTTGATTTTCATACAAATTTACATTATTTTATTTATATTCTGTTAATTTTTTTAAACAATTTTACATTATTCTATGTGTATTTTGTATATCTATTTTTATACGTATTTACTTAATTTTATGTGTATTTTGTATATATATTTTTATAGAAATCTGCGTTATTTTATGTGTATTCGTATATATATTTTCAAACAAATTTAAATTGTTTTATATGTATTTTTGCATATCTCTTTCAATACAAGTTTACCTTATTGCATGTGCATTTTGTATATTTATTTCAATACAAATTTAAATATTTTATGTGTATTTTGGTATATATATTTTTATAAGAAATGCGCTACTTGATGGGAATTTTGCATCTTTATTTTCATACAAATTTATATTATTTTATTAATATTCGGTGTATTTATTTTGATACGATTTCTCATTATTCTATTTGTTTTTTGTATATATATATATATATATATATATATATATATATATATATATATATATATATATATATATATATATATATATATATATTTTTTTTTATACATATTTACATTATTTAATGTGTATCTTGCATATATATTTCATACAAATTTATTATCTATTATTAATTTTCATACAAATACACATTCTTTTCATGATATTTTGTTTATTTATTTTGACACGAATTTACCTAGATATGTATCATGTATATATATTTTTATACGTATTTAAATAATTTTATGTGTATTGTGTATATATACTTCTATAGAAATCTACGTTATTTTATGTGTATTCGTATATATATTTTGAAACAAATTTTCTTTGTTTTATATGTATTTTTGAATATCTCTTTCAATACATATTTACCTTACTGTATATGCATTTTGTATATCTCAATACAAATTTAAATATTTTATGTGTATTTTGGTATATATATTTTTATAAAAAATGCGCTATTTTATGGGAATTTTGCATCTTTCTTTTCATACAAATTTACATTATTTTATTGATATTCTGTGTATTTATATTGATAGGATTTTACATTATTCTATTTCTTTTTTGTATATATTTTTTTATACACATTTACATTATTTAATGTGTATCTTGCATATATATTTTATACAAATTTACGTTATTTTAAGTGTATTTGTTTATATATTTTCATTCAAATTTACATTATTTTATGTGTATTTTGTATATGTATTTCAATACAAATTTACCTAATTTTATGTGTATTTTGTATATTTCTTTTCATACAAATTTTAAATATTTTTGTGTATTTTTGTATATAGTTTTATACAAATTTAATGTGTGTTTTGTATGTGTATTTTTATGCAAATTTACTTTATTTTATGTGCATTTTTGTACATAATTTTTTTTAGAAATTTGCGTTATTTAATGTGTATTTGTATATGCTTTCTCATACAGATTTACATTATTTTATTGCTATTTTGTTTATTTATTTTGATTCGAATGAAAATAGATATACAAAATATTCATAAAATAAACAAAATTTGTATTGAAATATATATACAAAATACATAAAATAATGTAAATTTGTATCAAAATATTTTAACAGATGCGCATAAAATAACGTAAATTTGTTTTAAAATATACAAAATACACATTAAATAATGTAAAAATGTATAAAAAAATATATACAAAAACAAATAGAATAATGTAAAATCGTATCAAAATAAATACACAGAATATTAATAAAACAATGTAAATTTGTATGAAAATAAAGATGCAAAATACCCATTAAATAACGCATTTTATATAAAAATATATATACCAAAACACACATGAAAAAATTAATTTGTATTAAAATAAATATACAAAATACACATACAATAAGGTAAATCTGTATTGATATATATATGCAAAATACATAGAAAACAATGTAAATTTGTTTCAAAATATATATACGAATACACATAAAATAAAGTAGATTTGTATAAAAATATATATACAAAATACACATAAAATGAAGTAAATACGTATAAGAAAATGTATACAAAATACACATAAAATAATGTAAATTTGTATCAAAATAAATAAACAAAATACCAATAAAAGAATGTGTATTTGTTTAAATATAAATATACAAAATACACATAAAATAACGTAAATTTGTATAAAACTATATACAAAAATACAGAGAAGTAATTAATTTCGTATGAAAATAGATATACAAAATACAGATAAAATAAGCTAAATTTGAATTGAAATGTATATACAAAATACAATATTTAATGTGTATATTTGTATTTGTATTTAGGTTATTTTATGTGTATTTTGTATATATATATTTTCATCCAAAATTACATTATTTTATTGGTATTTTCTTAATTTAATTCGATACGTATTTAGATTATTTCATAGGTATTTTCTATACATATTTTTATACTCTTTTACATTATCTAATGTGTGTTTTGTATATATATTTTTATGCAAATTTATTTTATGTTCATTTTTGTGCATATATTTTTATAGAAATTTGCGTTATTTTATGTATACAGTTTTATATAAATTTACGTTATTTTATGTGCATTTTGTATATTTATATTTATACAAATACACATTCTTTTATTGGTATATTGTTTATTTACATTTATACGAATTTACATTATTTTATGTGTATTTTGTATACATTTTTTTATACGTATTTACTTAATTTTATATGTATTTTGTATATGTATTTTTATAGAAATCTACGTTATTTTATGTGTATTCGTATATATATTTTGAAACAAATTTACATTATTTTATATGTATTTTGCATATCTATTTCAATACAAATTTACCTTATTATATGTGCATTTTGTATATTTATTTTAATACAAATTGAAATATTTTATGTGTATTTTGTTATCAATAATTTCATAAAAAATGCGTTATTTTATAGGTATTTTGCATCTTAATTTTCATACAAATTTGCATTATTTTATTAATATTCTGTGTATATATTTTGATACGAGTTTACATTATTCTATTTGTGTTTTGTATATATTTTTTTATACATATTTACATTATTTAATGTGTATTTTGTACATATATTTCATACAAATTTACGTTATTTACGTTTATATATTTTCTTTAAAATTTACATTATTTTATGTGTATATGTATTTCAATACAAATTAACCTAATTTTATTTATTTTAATACAAATTGAAATTATTTTTGTTTATTTTTTTATATATTTTCATAATAATTTTCGTTATTTTATGTGTATTTTGTATATTTATTTTTTCTACAAATATACGTTCTTTTATCTGAATTTTGTTTATTGAATTTGAAAGGAATTTACCTTATTTTGTATATCTATTTTCATACAAATTAAAATACTTCTGTGTATTTTTGTATATAGTTTTATATAAATTTACGTTATTTTATGTGTATTTTGTATATTTATATTTATACAAATACTCATTCTTTTATTGGTATTATGTATATTTATTTTGATGCGAATTTACATTATTTTATGAGTATTTTGTATACATTTTTTATACGTATTTACTTCATTTTATGTGTATTTTGTAGATATATTTTTATAGAAATCTACGTTATTTTATGTGTATTCGTATATATATTTTGAAACAAATTTACATTGTTTTATATGTATTTTGCATATCTATTTCAATACAAATTTACCTTATTGTATATGTTTATTTTAATACAAATTTAATTTTTTTATGTGTATTTGGTATATTTGGTAAGGTAAATTTGTATTGAGAGATATTCAAAAATACATATAAAACAATGTAAATTTGTTTCAAAATATATATAAGAATACACATAAAATAACGTAGATTTCTATAAAATATATACAAAATACACATAAAATGAAGTAAATCCGTATAAAAAAATGAATACAAAATACACATAAAAATCGTATCAAAATAAATAAACAAAATACTAGTAAAAGAATGTGTATTTGTATAAATATAAATATACAAAATACACAAAATATCGTAAATTTGTATAAAACTATATACAAAAATACACAGAAGTAATTAAATTTGTATGAAAATATATATACAAAATACAGCTAAAATAAGCTAAATTTGAATTGAAATGTACATACAAAATACATAAAATAATGTAAATCTGTATCAAAATATTTATACAAATACATATAATAACGTAGATTTGTTTAAAAATAATTAAACAAAATACACATTAAGTAATGTAAATACGTATAAAAAATATGTACAAAATACACATATAATCATGTAATTCGCATCAAAATAAATAAACAAAATAGCAATAAAATAATGTAAATTTGTATGAGAAAACTTATACAAATAATGCAAAATTCTATAAAAATATATGTACAAAAACGCACATAAAATAAAGTAAATTTGCATAAAAATATATATACAAAACACACACTAAATAATGTAAATGCGTACATAAAATAACCTAAATTTGTATAAAACTATATACAAAAATACACAAAAATAATTTAAATTTGTTTGAAAAGAAATATAGAAAATACACAGAAAATTAGGTAAATTTGTATTGAAATATATATACAAAATTCACACCAAATAATGTAAATTTGAATGAAAATACATAAACAAATACACTTAAAATAACGTAAATTTGTTTAAAATATATATGCAAGATACACATTAAATAATGTAAATGTGTATAAAAAAATATATACAAAAAACAAATAGAATAAAGTAAAATCGTTTCAAAATAAATACATAGAATATCAATAAGATAATGTAAATTTGTATGAAAATAAAGATGCAAAATTCCCAAAAATTATCGCATTTTTTATAAAAATATATTTACCAAAATACACATAAAATATTTAAATTTGTATTCAAATAAATATACAAAATGCATATACAGTAAGGTAAATTTGTATTGAAAGATATATTCAAAAATACATATAAAACAATGTAAATTTGTTTCAAAATATATATACGAATACACATAAAATAAAGTAGATTTCTATAGAAATATATATACAAAATACATATGAAATTATGTAAATACGTATAAAAATATATATACAAAATACATATCAAATAATGTAAATTCGTGTCAAAATAAATAAACAAAATATCATGAAAAGAATGTGTATTTGTATGAAAATAGATAATAGATAATAAATTTGTATAAAATATATATGCAAGATACACATTAAATAATGTGAATATGTATAAAAAAGTATATACAAAAAACAAATAGAATAATGTAACATCGTATCAAAATAAATACACCGAATATTAATAAAATAATGTAAATTTGTATGAAAATAAAGACGCAAAATTCCCATAAAATAGCGCATTTCTTATAAAAAATATATATACCAAAATACACATAAAATATTTAAATCTGCATTGAAATAAATATACAAAATGCACATACAATAAGGTAAATTTGTATTGAAAGAGATAGGCAAAAATACATATAAAACAATGTAAATTTGTTTCAAAAAATATATACGAATACAAATAAAAAAAACGTAGATTTCTATAAAAATATATATACAAAATACACATAAAATGAAGTAAATACGTATAAAAAAATGTATACAAAATACACATAAAATAAAGTAAATTCGAATTAAAATAAATAAACAAAATACCAATAAAAAATGTGTATTTGGATAAATATAAATATAGAAAATACACATACAAAATAAACATAAATTAAGGTAGATTTGTAATAAAATATATGTACAAAATACACATAAAATAATGTAAATTTACATGAAAATATACATACAAATACACATAAAATACCATGAATTTGTATAAAAATATATATTCAAAATAAATATTAAATAATGTAAAAGCGTATAAAAATATATATACAAAGTACATATAAAATAATGTAAATTCGTATCAATATAAATCAACAAAACACCAATAAAATAATATATATTTGAATGAAAATAAATTTACAAAATACACATAGCATAACTAAAATTTTTATTAAAATATATACAAAAATACATAGAAATAATTTGAGTTTGTATGAAAATAGATATACAAAATACACATAAAACTAGGTAAATTTCTTTTGAAATGTATATACAAAATACCCATAAAATATTGTAAATTTGTGTCAAAATATATAAACAAATACACATAAAATAACGTAAATTTGTATGAAAAATATATACAAAATACACATAGAATAATGTCAATTCGTATCAAAATGAATGAGCAGAATATCAATAAAATAATGTAAATTTGTATGAAAATAAAGATGCAAAACACCCAAAAAAATAAAGCAAATGTTTATAGAAATACTGATACAAAAATACACATCGAATAATTAAATTTGTATTAAAATTAATATACAAAATGCGTCTATAATAAGGTAAATTTGTATTGAAAAAATATGCAACATACACGTTTACTCATACAAATTTATATTATTTTATTGGTATTTTGTTTATTTATTTTGATACGAATTACATGATTATATGTGTATTTTGTACATATTTTTTTATACGTATTTACATTATTTAATGTGTATTTTGTTTATATATTTTCATACAAATTTACGTTATTATATGTGTATTTGTATAAATATTTTGATACAAATTTACTTTATTTCAAGTATTTTGTATATATATTTCAATTCAAATTTAGCTTATTTTGTGTGTATTTTGTATATATTTTCATACAAATTTAATTACTTCTGTGTATTTTTGCATATAGTTTTATATAAATTTACGTTATTTTATGTGTATTTTGTATATTTATATTTATACAAATACACATTCTTTTATTGGTATTTTGTTTATTTATTTTGATACGAATTTACATTATTTTATGTGTATTTTGTATACATTTTTTATACGTATTTACTTCATTTTATGTGTATTTTGTATATATATTTTTTAGAAATCTACGTTATTTTATGTGTATTCGTATATATATTTTGAAACAAATTTACATTGTTTTATATGTATTTTGAATATCTATTTCAATACAAATATACCTTATTGTATGTGTTTTTTGTATATTTATTTTAATAGAAATTTAATTTTTTTATGTGTATTTTGGTATATATATTTTTATAAATAAAAAAATGCGTTATTTTATGGGTATTTTGCTTCTTTATTTGCATACAAATTTACATTATTTTACTAATATTCTGTGTATTTATTTTGATACGATTTTACATTATTCTATTTGTGTTTTGTACATATTTTTTTTTATATAAATTTACGTTACTTTAAGTGTATTTGTTTATGTATTTTCATTCAAATTTACATTATTTTATGTGTATTTTGTGTATGTATTTCAATACAAATTTACCTAATTTTATGTGTATTTTGTATATTTTTTTTCATACAAATTTAAAATATTTTTTTGTATTTTTGTATATAGTTTGATTCAAATTTAGGTTATTTTATGTGTATTTTGTATATCTATTTTCATACAAATACACATTCTTTTATTGATATTTTGTTTATTTATTTTGACGCGAATTTTATGTGAATTTGTTTTCATTTCATACAAATTTACATTATTTTATGTGTATTTTGTACATGTATTTAAATACAAATTTAACTAATTATATGTGTAGTTTGTATATCTATTTTCATACAAATTGAAATTTATTTTTTTGTTTTTTTGTATATATTTTTATTCAAATTTTCGTAATCTTATAAAAATATATATACCAAAATACACATAAAATATTTAAATTTGCATTGAAATAAATATACAAAAAGCACATACAATAAGGTAAATTTGTATTGAAAGAGATATGCAAAAATACATATAAAACAATGTATATTTGTTTCAAAATATATACGAATACAAATAAAAAAACGTAGATTTCTATAAAAATATATATACAAAATACACATAAAATTAAGTAAATACAAATAAAAAAATGTATACAAAATACACATAACATAATGTAAATTCGAATTAAAATAAATAAACAAAATACCAATAAAAGAATGTGTATTTGGATAAATATAAAAATACAAAATACACAAACAAAATAAACATAAAATAAGGTAGATTTGTAAAAAAATATATATACAAAATACACATAAAATAATGTAAATTTATATAAAAATATATATACAAATACACATAAAATACCTTGAATTTGTATAAAAATATGCATTCAAAATAGATATTAAATAATGTAAAAGCGTATAAAAATATATATACAAAGTACATATAAAATCATGTAAATTCGTATCAATATAAATCAACAAAACACCAATAAAATAATATATATTTGAATGAAAATAAATTTACAAAATACACATAACATAATTAAATTTGTATTAAAATATATACAAAAATACATAGAAATAATTTGAGTTTGTATGAAAATAGATATACAAAATACACATAAAACTAGGTAAATTTCTTTTGAAATGTATATACAAAATACCCATAAAATATTGTAAATTTGTGTCAAAATATATAAACAAATACACATAAAATAACGTAAATTTGTATGAAAAATATATACAAAATACACATAAAATAATGTCAATTCGTATCAAAATGAATGAGCAGAATATCAATAAAATAATGTAGATTTGTATGAAAATAAAGATGCAAAATACCCCAAAAATAAAGCATATGTTTATAAAAATACAGATACAAAAATACACATCGAATAATTAAATTTGTATTAAAATTAATATACAAAATGCGTATATAATAAGGTAAATTTGTATTGAAAAAATATGCAACATACACGTTTACTCATACAAATATATATTATTTTATTAGTATTTTGTTTATTTATTTTGATACGAATTACATGATTATATGTGTATTTTGTATATATTTTTTTATACGTATTTACTTTATTTAATATGTATTTTTTTTATATTTTTATACATATTTACGTTGTTATATGTGTATTTGTATAAATATTTTGATACAAATTTACTTTATTTTATGTATTTTTTATATATATTTCAATTCAAATTTAGCTTATTTTGTGTGTATTTTGTATATATTTTCATACAAATTTAATTACTTCTGTGTATTTTTGAATATAGTTTTATATAAATTTACGTTATTTTATGTGTATTTTGTATATTTATATTTATACAAATACACATTCTTTTATTGGTATTTTGTTTATTTATTTTGATACGAATTTACATTATTTTATGTGTATTTTGTATACATTTTTTTATACGTTTTTACTTCATTTTATGTGTATTTTGTATATATATTTTTATAGAAATCTACGTTTTTTGATGTGTATTCGTATATATATTTTGAAACAAATTTACATTGTTTTATGTGTATTTTGCATATCTATTTCAATACAAATTTACCTTATTGTATGTGTTTTTTGTATATTTATTTTAATACAAATCTAATTTTTTGATGTGTATTTTTATATATATATTTTTATAAATAAAAAAAATGTGTTATTTTATGGGTATTTTGCTTCTTTATTTTCATACAAATTTACATTATTTTATTAATATTCTGTGTATTTAAGGTATGTAAGGTAAATTTGTATTGAGAGATATTCAAAAATACATATAAAACAATGTATATTTGTTTCAAAATATATATACGAATACACATAAAATAACGTAGATTTCTATAAAATATATACAAAATACACATAAAATGAAGTAAATACGTATAAAAAAATGAATACAAAATACACATAAAAATCGTATCAAAATAAATAAACAAAATACCAGTAAAAGAATGTGTATTTGTATAAATATAAATATTCAAAATACACAAAAAATATCGTAAATTTGTATAAAACTATATACAAAAATACACAGAAGTAATTAAATTTGTATGAAAATATATATACAAAATACAGCTAAAATAAGCTAAATTTGAATTGAAATGTACATACAAAATACATAAAATAATGTAAATCTGTATCAAAATATTTATACAAATACATATAGTAACGTAGATTTGTTTAAAAATAATTAAACAAAATAATAATTAAGTAATGCAAATACGTATAAAAAATATGTACAAAATACACATATAATCATGTAATTCGCATCAAAATAAATAAACAAAATAGCAATAAAATAATGTAAATTTGTATGAGAAAACTTATACAAATAACGCAAAATTCTATAAAATATATGTACAAAACGCACATAAAATAAAGTAAATTTGCATAAAAATATATATACAAAACACACACTAAATAATGTAAATGCGTACATAAAATAACCTAAATTTGTATAAAACTATATACAAAAATACACAAAAATAATTTAAATTTGTTTGAAAAGAAATATAGAAAATACACATAAAATTAGGTAAATTTGTATTGAAATATATATACAAAATTCACATCAAATAATGTAAATTTGAATGAAAATACATAAACAAATACACTTAAAATAACGTAAATTTGTTTAAAATATATATGCAAGATACTCATTAAATAATGTAAATGTGTATAAAAAAATATATACAAAAAACAAATAGAATAAAGGAAAATCGTTTCAAAATAAATACATAGAATATCAATAAAATAATGTAAATTTGTATGAAAATAAAGATGCAAAATTCCCAAAAATTATCGCATTTTTTATAAAAATATATTTACCAAAATACACATAAAATATTTAAATTTGTATTCAAATAAATATACAAAATGCATATACAGTAAGGTAAATTTGTATTGAAAGAGATATTCAAAAATACATATAAAACAATGTAAATTTGTTTCAAAATATATATACGAATACACATAAAATAAAGTAGATTTCTATAGAAATATATATACAAAATACATATGAAATTATGTAAATACGTATAAAAATATATATACAAAATACATATCAAATAATGTAAATTCGTGTCAAAATAAATAAACAAAATATCATGAAAAGAATGTGTATTTGTATGAAAATAGATAATAGATAATAAATTTGTATAAAATATATATGCAAGATACACATTAAATAATGTGAATATGTATAAAAAAGTATATACAAAAAACAAATAGAATAATGTAACATCGTATCAAAATAAATACACCGAATATTAATAAAATAATGTAAATTTGTATGAAAATAAAGACGCAAAATTCCCATAAAATAGCGCATTTCTTATAAAAATATATATACCAAAATACACATAAAATATTTAAATCTGCATTGAAATAAATATACAAAATGCACATACAATAAGGTAAATTTGTATTGAAAGAGATAGGCAAAAATACATATAAAACAATGTAAATTTGTTTCAAAATATATATACGAATACAAATAAAAAAACGTAGATTTCTATAAAAATATATATACAAAATACATATAAAATGAGGTAAATACGTATAAAAAAATGTATACAAAATACACATAAAATAATGTAAATTCGAATTAAAATAAATAAACAAAATACCAATAAAAAAATGTGTATTTGGATAAATATAAATATAGAAAATACACATACAAAATAAACATAAATTAAGGTAGATTTGTAATAAAATATATGTACAAAATACACATAAAATAATGTAAATTTATATGAAAATATACATACAAATACACATAAAATACCATGAATTTGTATAAAAATATATATTCAAAATAAATATTAAATAATGTAAAAGCGTATAAAAATATATATACAAAGAACATATAAAATAATGTAAATTCGTATCAATATAAATCAACAAAACACCAATAAAATAATATATATTTGAATGAAAATAAATTTACAAAATACACATAACATAACTAAAATTTGTATTAAAATATATACAAAAATATATAGAAATAATTTGAGTTTGTATGAAAATAGATATACAAAATACACATAAAACTAGGTAAATTTCTTTTGAAATGTATATACAAAATACCCATAAAATATTGTAAATTTGTGTCAAAATATATAAACAAATACACATAAAATAACGTAAATTTGTATGAAAAATATATACAAAATACACATAGAATAATGTCAATTCGTATCAAAATGAATGAGCAGAATATCAATAAAATAATGTAAATTTGTATGAAAATAAAGATGCAAAATACCCAAAAAAATAAAGCAAATGTTTATAAAAATACAGATACAAAAATACATATCGAATAATTAAATTTGTATTAAAATTAATATACAAAATGCGTCTATAATAAGGTAAATTTGTATTGAAAAAACATGCAACATACACGTTTACTCATACAAATTTATATTATTTTATAGGTATTTTGTTTATTTATTTTGATACGAATTACATGATTATATGTGTATTTTGTACATATTTTTTTTATACGTATTTACATTATTTAATGTGTATTTTGTTTATATATTTTCATACAAATTTACGTTATTATATGTGTATTTGTATAAATATTTTGATACAAATTTACTTTATTTCAAGTATTTTGTATATATATTTCAATTCAAATTTAGCTTATTTTGTGTGTATTTTGTATATATTTTCATACAAATTTAATTACTTCTGTGTATTTTTGTATATAGTTTTATATAAATTTACGTTATTTTATGTGTATTTTGTATATTTATATCTATACAAATACACATTCTTTTATTGGTATTTTGTTTATTTATTTTGATACGAATTTACATTATTTTATGTGTATTTTGTATACATTTTTTATACGTATTTACTTCATTTTATGTGCATTTTGTATATATATTTTTTTGAAATCTACGTTATTTTATGTGTATTCGTATATATATTTTGAAACAAATTTACATTGTTTTATATGTATTTTGCATATCTATTTCAATACAAATTTACCTTATTGTATGTGTTTTTTGTATATTTATTTTAATAGAAATTTAATTTTTTTATGTGTATTTTGGTATATATATTTTTATAAATAAAAAAAATGCGTTATTTTATGGGTATTTTGCTTCTTTATTTGCATACAAATTTACATTATTTTACTAATATTCTGTGTATTTATTTTGATACGATTTTACATTATTCTATTTGTGTTTTGTACATATTTTTTTTATATAAATTTACGTTATTTTAAGTGTATTTGTTTATGTATTTTCATTCAAATTTACATTATTTTATGTGTATTTTGTGTATGTATTTCAATACAAATTTACCTAATTTTATGTGTATTTTGTATATTTTTTTCATACAAATTTAAAATATTTTTGTGTATTTTTGTATATAGTTTGATACAAATTTAGGTTATTTTATGTGTATTTTGTATATCTATTTTCATACAAATACACATTCTTTTATTGATATTTTGTTTATTTATTTTGACTCGAATTTTATGTGAATTTGTTTTCATTTCATACAAATTTACATTATTTTATGTGTATTTTGTACATGTATTTAAATACAAATTTAACTAATTATATGTGTATTTTTTATATCTATTTTCATACAAATTGAAATTTATTTTTTTGTTTTTTTGAATATATTTTTATTCAAATTTTCTTAATCTTTAAAAATATATATACCAAAATACACATAAAATATTTAAATTTGCATTGAAATAAATATACAAAAAGCACATACAATAAGGTAAATTTGTATTGAAAGAGATATGCAAAAATACATATAAAACAATGTAAATTTGTTTCAAAATATATATACGAATACAAATAAAAAACGCAGATTTCAATAAAAATATATATACAAAATACACATAAAATTAAGTAAATACGTATAAAAAAATGTATACAAAATACACATAAAATAATGTAAATTCGAATTAAAATAAATAAACAAAATACCAATAAAAGAATGTGTATTTGGATAAATATAAAAATACAAAATACACAAACAAAATAAACATAAAATAAGGTAGATTTGTAAAAAAATATATATACAAAATACACATAAAATAATGTAAATTTATATAAAAATATATATACAAATACACATAAAATACCTTGAATTTGTATAAAAATATGTATTCAAAATAGATATTAAATAATGTAAAAGCGTATAAAAATATATATACAAAGTACATATAAAATAATGTAAATTCGTATCAATATAAATCAACAAAACACCAATAAAATAATATATATTTGAATGAAAATAAATTTACAAAATACACATAACATAATTAAATTTGTATTAAAATATATACAAAAATACATAGAAATAATTTGAGTTTGTATGAAAATAGATATACAAAATACACATAAAACTAGGTAAATTTCTTTTGAAATGTATATACAAAATACCCATAAAATATTGTAAATTTGTGTCAAAATATATAAACAAATACACATAAAATAACGTAAATTTGTATGAAAAATATATACAAAATACACATAAAATAATGTCAATTCGTATCAAAATGAATGAGCAGAATATCAATAAAATAATGTAGATTTGTATGAAAATAAAGATGCAAAATACCCAAACAATAAAGCATATGTTTATAAAAATACAGATACAAAAATACACATCGAATAATTAAATTTGTATTAAAATTAATATACAAAATGCGTATATAATAAGGTAAATTTGTATTGAAAAAATATGCAACATACACGTTTACTCATACAAATATATATTATTTTATTAGTATTTTGTTTATTTATTTTGATACGAATTACATGATTATATGTGTATTTTGTACATATTTTTTTATACGTATTTACATTATTTAATATGTATTTTGTTTATATATTTTCATACAAATTTACGTTATTATATGTGTATTTGTATAAATATTTTGATACAAATTTACTTTATTTTATGTATTTTTTATATATATTTCAATTCAAATTTAGCTTATTTTGTGTGTATTTTGTATATATTTTCATACAAATTTAATTACTTCTGTGTATTTTTGAATATAGTTTTATATAAATTTACGTTATTTTATGTGTATTTTGTATATTTATATTTATACAAATACACATTCTTTTATTGGTATTTTGTTTATTTATTTTGATACGAATTTACATTATTTTATGTGTATTTTGTATACATTTTTTTTATACGTTTTTACTTCATTTTATGTGTATTTTGTATATATATTTTTATAGAAATCTACGTTATTTGATGTGTATTCGTATATATATTTTGAAACAAATTTACATTGTTTTATATATATTTTGCATATCTATTTCAATACAAATTTACCTTATTGTATGTGTTTTTTGTATATTTATTTTAATAGAAATTTAATTTTTTGATGTGTATTTTTATATATATATTTTTATAAATAAAAAAAATGCGTTATTTTATGGGTATTTTGCTTCTTTATTTTCATGCAAATTTACATTATTTTATTAATATTCTGTGTATTTATTTTGATACGATTTTACATTACTCTATTTGTGTTTTGTACATATTTTTTTATACAAATTTACGTTATTTTAAGTGTATTTGTTTATGTATTTTCATTCAAATTTACATTATTTTATGTGTATTTTGTGTATGTATTTCAATACAAATTTACCTAATTTTATGTGTATTTTGTATAATTATTTTCATACAAATTTAAAAAAATTTGTGTATTTTTGTATATAGTTTCATACAAATTTAGGTTATTTTATGTGTATTTTGTACATCTATTTTCATACAAATACAAATTGTTTTATTGATATTCTGTTTATTTATTTTGACGGGAATTTACATTATTTAATATGTATTTTGTATATATATTTTTATACGTATTTACATCATTTCATGTGTATTTTTATTTTGTATAGTTTTAGACAGATTTATATTATTTAATGTGTATTTTGTATATATATATATATATATATATATATATATATATATATATATATATATATATATATATATATATATATATATATATATATATATATATATATATATATATATATATATATATATATATATATATATATATTTATACAAATACACATTCTTTAATTGGTATTTTGTTTATTTATTTTGATACTAATTTACATTATTTTATGTGTATTTTGTGTACATTTTTTATACGTACTTACTTAATTTTATGTGTATTTTGTATATATATTTTTTATAGAAATCTACCTTATTTCATGTGTATTCGTATATATATTTTGAAACAAATTTACATTGTTTATATGTATTTTGCATATCTATTTTTGTGTATTCTGTATTTATTTTTGTTATACATAGAATAATGTAAAATCGTATCAAAATAAGTACACAAAATATCAATAAAATAATTTAAATTTGCATGAAAATAAAGATGCAAAATACCCATAAGATAAAGTTTATTTTTTTCTAAAAATACATATACAAAAATACACATAGAATAATTAAATTTGTATTAAAATTAATATACAAAATGCACACATACAATAAGGTAAATTTGTATTGAAAAAAAAAACGCAAAATACAAATCAAACAGTGTAAATTTGTTTCAAAATATATATACGAATACACATAAAATAACGTAGATTTCTATAGAAATATATATACAAAATAAACATGAAATTATGTAAAACGTATAAAAATATATATATAAAATACATATTAAGTAATGTAAATTCGTGTCAAAATAAATAAACAAAATATCATGAAAAAATGTGTATATGTATGAAAATAAATAATAGATAATAAATTTGTATGAAATATATACGCAAGATACACATTAAATAATGTAAATATGTATAAAAAAATATATACAAAAAACAAATAGAATAATGTAAAATCGTATCAAAATAAATACACCGAATATTAATAAAATAATGTAAATTTGTATGAAAATAAAGATGCAAAATTCCCATCAAATAGCGCATTTCTTATAAAAATATATATACCAAAATACACATAAAATATTTAAATTTGTATTGAAATAAATATACAAAATGCACATACAATAAGGTCAACTTCTATTGAAAGAGATATGCAAAAATACATATGAAACAATGTAAATTTGTTTCAAAATATATATACGAATACACATAAAATAACGTAGATTTCTATAAAAATATATATACAAAATACACATAAAATTAGGTAAATACGTATAAAAAATGTAAACAAAATACACATTAAATAATATAAACTCGAAATAAAATAAATAAACAAAATACCAATAAAAGAATGTGTATTTGTTCTGTGTATTTTTGTATATAGTTTTATACAAATTTACGATATTTTATGTGTATTTTGTATATTTATATTTATACAAATACACATTCTTTTACTGGTATTTTGTTTATTTATTTTGATACGATTTTTATGTGTATTTTGTATTCATTTTTTAATACGTATTTACTTCATTTTATGTGTATTTTGTATATATTTTTATAGAAATCAACGTTATTTTATGTGTATTCGTATATATTTTGAAACAAATTTACATTTTTTATATGTTTTTTGCATATCTATTTCAGTACCAATTTACCTTAGAGTATTTTCTTTTTTTATATTTATTTTAATACAAATTTTAATATTTTATGTGTATTTTGGTATATATATTTTTATAAAAAATGCGTTATTTTATGGCTATTTTGCATCTTTATTTTCATACAAGTTTACATTATTTTATTAATATACTGTGTATTTTTTTTTGATACTATTTTACATTATTCTAGTTGTGTTTTGTATATTTTTTTTATACATATTTACATTATTTAATTAGTATTTTGTATATATATTTGATACAAATTTACGTTATTTTAAGTGTATATGTTTATATATTTTCATTCAAATTTCCATTATTTTCTGTGTATTTTGTATATGTATTTCAATACAAATTTACCTAATTTTATGTGTATTTTGTATACCTTTTTTTTATACGTATTTACTCATTTTATGTGTATTTTGTATATTTGTTTTCAGAGAAATCTACGTTATTTTATGTGTATTCGTATATATATTTTGAAAAAAATTTACATGGTTTTATATGTATTTTGTATATCTATTTCAATACAAATTTACCTTATTGTATGTGCATTTTGTATATTTATTTTAATACAAATTCAAATATTTTATGTGTGTCTTGGTATAAATATTTTTATAAAAAATGCGTTATTTTATAGGTATTTTGCATCTTAATTTTCATACAAATTTACATTATTTTATTAATATTCTGTGTATTTATTTTGATACGATTTTATATTATTCTATTTGTGTTTTGTATATATTTTTTATACATATTTACATTATTTAATGTGTATTTTTTATATATATTTTATACAAATTTACGTTATTTTAAGTGTATTTGTTTATATATTTTCATTCAAATTTACATTATTTTATGTGTATTTTGTAAATGTATTTCAATACAAATTTAACTAACTTTATGTGTATTTTGTATATTTATTTTCATACAAATTAAAATTATTTTTGTGTATTTTGTAAATAGTTTTATACAAATTTAGGTGATTTTATGTATATATATATATATATATATATATATATATATATATATATATATATATATATATATATATATATATATATATATATATATATATATATATATATATATATATATATATATATATATATATATATATATATATATATATATATATATATATATATATATATATATATATATATATATATATATATATATATATATATATATTTTTTTTATACGTGTTTACATCATTTGATGTGTATTTTGTATATATATTTCTATAGAAATCTACGTTGATTTATGAGTATTCGTATATAGATTTTGAAATAAATTAACACTGTTTTATGTGTATTTTGCTTATTTTTTGAGTACAAATTTACCTTATTGTATATGCATTTTTGATATTAATTTTAATACAAATTTAATTATGCTATGTGTATTTTTGTATATGTATTTTTATAAAAATATGCTTTATTTTATGGGTATTTTGCATTTTTATTTTCATACAAATTTACATTATTTTATTTATATTCTGTTTATTTTTTTTTAAACAATTTTACATTATTCTATGTGTATTTTGTATATCTATTTTTATACGTATTTACTTAATTTTATGTGTATTTTGTATATATATTTTTATAGAAAACTACGTTATTTTATGTGTATTCGTATGTATATTTTGAAACAAATTTACATTGTTTTATATGTATTTTTGCATATCTCTTTCAGTACAAGTTTACCTTTTTCTATGTGCATTTTGTATATTTATTTCAATACAAATTTAAATATTTTATGTGTATTTTGGTATATATATTTTTATAAGAAATGCGCTATTTGATGGGAATTTTGCATCTTTTTTTTTCATACAAATTTACATTATTTTATTAATATTCGGTGTATTTATTTTGATACGATTTCACATTATTCTATTTGTTTTTTGTATATATATTTTTTATACATATTTACATTATTTAATGTGTATCTTGCATATATATTTCATACAAATTTATTATCTATTATTTATTTTCATACAAATACACATTCTTTTCATGATATTTTGTTTATTTATTTTGACACGAATCTACCTAGATATGTATTTTGTATATATATTTTTATACGTATTTACATAATTTCATGTGTATTTTGTATATATATTTCTATAGAAATCTACGTTATTTTATGTGTATTCGTATATATATTTTGAAACAAATTTACTTTGTTTTATATGTATTTTTGAATATCTCTTTCAATACATATTTACCTTACTGTATATGCATTTTGTATATTTATTTGAATACAAAGTTAAATATTTTATGTGTATTTTGGTATATATATTTTTATAAAAAATGCGCTATTTTATGGGAATTTTGCATCTTTCTTTTCATACAAATTTACATTATTTTATTGATATTCTGTGTATTTATATTGATAGGATTTTACATTATTCTATTTCTTTTTTGTATATATTTTTCTATACACATTTACATTATTTAATGTGTATCTTGCTTGTATATTTTATACAAATTTACGTTATTTTAAGTGTATTTGTTTATATATTTTCATACAAATTTACATTATTCTATGTGTATTTTGTATATGTATTTCAATACAAATTTACCTAATTTTATGTGTATTTTGTATATTTCTTTTCATACAAATTTTAAATATTTTTGTGTATTTTTGTATTTAATGTGTGTTTTGTATATATATTTTTATGCAAATTTACTTTATTTTATGTGCATTTTTGTACATATATTTTTTTAGAAATTTGCGTTAATTTATGTGTACTTGTATATGTTTTCTCATACAAATTTACATTATTTTATTGCTATTTTGTTTATTTATTTTGATACGAATGAAAATAGATATACAAAATATACATAAAATAAACTAAATTTGTATTGAAATATATATACAAAATACATAAAATAATGTAAATTTCTATCAAAATATTTTAACAGATGCGCATAAAATAACGTAAATTTGTTTTAAAATATACAAAATACACATTAAATAATGTAAATTGGTATAAAAAAATATATACAAAACACAAATAGAATAATGTAAAATCGTATCAAAATAAATACACAGATTAATAATAAAACAATGTGAATTTGTATGAAAATAAAGATGCAAAATACCCATTAAATAACGCATTTTTTTAAAAAAAATATATATACCAAAATACACATGAAAAAATTAATTTGTATTAAAATAAATATACAAAATACACATACAGTAAATGTATGTATTGAAATAGATATGCAAAATACATATAAAATAATGTAAATTTGTATCAAAATATATATACGAATACACATAAAAAAACCGATATTTTTATATATATATATATATATATATATATATATATATATATATATATATATATATATATATATATATATATATATATATATATATATATATATATATATATATATATATACAAAATACACATAAAATGAAGTAAATACGTATAAGAAAATGTATACAAAATGCACATAAAATAATGTAAATTCGTATCAAAATAAATAAACAAAATACCAATAAAAGAATGTGTATTTGTATAAATATAAATATACAAAATACACATAAAATAACGTAAATTTGTATAAAACTATACTAAAATACATAGAAGTAATTAAATTCGTATGAAAATAGATATACAAAATACAGATAAAATAAGCAAAATTTGAATTGAAATGTATATACAAAATGCAATATTTTATGTGTATATTTGTAGTTGTATTTAGGTTATTTTATGTGTATTTTGTATATATATTTTCAACCAAAATTACATTATTTTATTGGTATTTTCTTAATTTAATTCGATTCGAATTTAGATTATTTCATAGGTATTTTCTATACATATTTTTATACCCATTTACATTATCTAATGTGTGTTTTGTATATATATTTTTATGCAAATTTATTTTATGTTCATTTTTGTACATATATTTTTATAGAAATTTGCGTTATTTTATGTATATAGTTTTATATAAATTTACGTTATTTTATGTGTATTTTGTATATTTATGTTTATACAAATACACATTCTTTTATTGGTATATTGTTTATTTACATTTATACGAATTTACATTATTTTATGTGTATTTTGTATACATTTTTTTATACGTATTTACTTAATTTGATGTGTATTTTGTATATGTATTTTTATAGAAATCTACGTTATTTTATGTGTATTCGTATATATATTTTGAAAGAAATTTACATTATTTTATATGTATTTTGCATATCTATTTCAATACAAATTTACCTTATTGTATGTGCATTTTGTAATTTTATTTTAATACAAATTGAAATATTTTATGTGTTTTTTGGTATCAATAATTTTATAAAAAAACGTAAATTTGTATAAAAAAATATGTAAAAAATACAAATAGAATAATGTAAAATCGTATCAAAATAAATACACAGAATATTAATAAAATAATGTAAATTTGTATTTTTTTATTTATAAAAATATATATACCAAAATACACATCAAAAAATTAAATTTGTATTAAAATAAATATACAAAAAACACATACACATAAAATACCGTAAATTTCTATAAAAATATATATACAAAATACACATAAAATGAAGTAAATACGTATAAAAAAATGTATACAAAATACACATAAAATAATGTAAATTCGTATCAAATGAAAATAAACAAAATACCAATAAAAGAATGTGTATTTGTATAAATATAAAAATACAAAAAACACATAAAATAACGTAAATTTATATAAAACTATATACAAAAATACACAGAAATAATTAAATTTGTATGAAAATATATACAAAATACACACAAAATAAGCTAAATTTGAATTGAAATATATATACAAAATACACATATTTTGCATATCTATTTTCAAACAAATTTAAATTATTTTTGTTTATTTTTGTATATATTTATTTTTGTTATACATAGAATAATGTAAAATCGTATCAAAATAAGTACACCGAATATCAATAAAATAATTTAAATTTGTATGAAAATAAAGGTGCAAAATACCCATAAGATAAAGCATTTTTTTTTTAAATACATATGCAGAAATACACATAGAATAATTAAATTTGTATTAAAATTAATATACAAAATGCACACATACAATAAGGTAAATTTGTATTGAAAAAAAAACGCAAAATACAAATAAAACAGTGTAAATTTGTTTCAAAATATATACACGAATACACATAAAATAAAGTAGATTTCTATAGAAATATATATACAAAATACACATGAAATTATGTAAATACGTATAAAAATATATTTACAAAATACATATTAAGTAATGTATATTCGTGTCAAAATAAATAAACAAAATATCATGAAAAGAATGTGTATTTGTATGAAAATAAATAATAGATAATAAATTTGTATGAAATGTATATGCAAGATACACATTAAATAATGTAAATATGTATAAAAAATATATATATACAAAAAACAAATATAATAATGTAAAATCGTATCAAAATAAATACACCGAATATTAATAAAATAATGTAAATTTGTATGAAAATAAAGATGCAAAATTCCCATCAAATAGCGCATTTCTTATAAAAATATATATACCAAAATACACATAAAATATTTAAATTTGTATTGAAATAAATATACAAAATGCACATACAATAAGGATATATACAAAATACACATGAAATGATGTAAATACGTATAAAAATATATATACAAAATACACATTAAATACTGTAAACTCGCGTTAAAACAAATAAACAAAATATCAATAAAAGAATGTGTATTTGTATGAAAATAGATATAACTATATACAAAAATACACAGAAGTAATTAAATTTGTATGAAAATATATACAAAATACACACAAAATAAGCTAAATTTGAATTGAAATATATATACAAAATACATGAAATAAAGTAAATTTGTATCAAAATATTTATACAAATACACATATAATAACGTAAATTTGTTTGAAAATATATAAACAAAATACGCATTAAATAATGTAAATACGTATAAAAAAATATGTATAAAATACACATATAATCATGTAATTCGTATCAAAATAAATAAACAAAATACCAATAAAATAATATAAATTTTTATGAGTAAACGTGTATGTTGCATATTTTTTCAATACAAATTTACCATATTATATACGCATTTTGTATATTAATTTTAATACAAATTTAATTATTCGATGTGTATTTTTGTATCTGTACTTTTATAAACATATGCTTTATTTTTTGGGTATTTTGCATCTTTATTTTCATACAAATTTACATTATTTTATTGATATTCTGCTCATTCATTTTGATACGAATTGACATTATTCTATGTGTATTTTGTGTATATTTTTCATACAAATTTACGTTATTTTATGTGTATTTGTTTATATATTTTGACACAAATTTACAATATTTTATGGGTATTTTGTATATACATTTGAAAAGAAATTTACCTAGTTTTATGTGTATTTTGTATATCTATTTTCATACAAACTCAAATTATTTCTACGTGTTTTTGTATATATTTTAATACAAATTTTAGTTATGTTATGTGAATTTTGTAAATTTATTTTCATTTAAATATATATTAATTTAATTTAAATTTGTATGAAAAGAAATATACAAAATACACATAAAACTAGGTTAATTTGTATTGAAATACATATACAAAATACACGTACAATAATGTAAATTTGAAAGAAAATTTATAAACAAATACACATATAATAACGTTAATTTGTATGAAATATATATACAAAATATACATTAAATAATGTAAATATGTATAAAAAAATATATACAAAACACAAATAGAATAATGTAAAATCGTATCAAAATATATACACAGAATATTAATAAAATAATGTAAATTTGTATGAAAATTAAGATGCAAAATACTTATAAAATAACGCATTTTTTTTTAATTATTGATACCAAAATACACATAAAACATTTGAATTTGTATTAAAATAAATATACAAAATGCACATACAATAAGGTAAATTTGTATTGAAATAGATATGCAAAATACATATAAAATAATGTAAATTTGTTTCAAAATATATATACGAATACACATAAAATAACGTAGATTTCTATAAAAATACATATACAAAATACACATAAAATTAAGTTAATACGTATAAAAAAATGTATACAAAATACACATAAAATAATGTAAAATCGTATAAATGTAAATAAACAATATACCAATAAAAGAATATGTATTTGTATAAATATAAATATAAAAAATGCACATAAAATAACGTAAATTTATATGAAACTATATACATAAAATAACACAAATTTCTATAAAAATATATGTACAAAAATGAACATAAAATAAATTTGCATAAAAATATATATACAAAACACACATTTGATAATGTAAATGAGTATAAAAATATGTATACAAAATACCTATGAAATAATCTAAACTCGTAATTTTGGATGAAAATATATATACAAAATACACATAAAATAACCTAAATACAAATACAAATATACACATAAAATAATTTTAAATTGAATGAAATAAATATAAAAAATAAACATAAAATAAGGTAAATTTGTAATGAAATATATGAAAAAATACACATAAAATAATATAAATTTGTATGAAAATATATATACAAATACACATTAAATAACATGAAATTTGTATAAAATTTGTATGAAAATACATACTTATACACACAATAAAATAACGTAATTTTTTTATGAAAATGTATATACAGAATACACATAAAATAATTTAAATACGTAGAAAAATATATATACAAAGAACACATGAAATAATGTAAATTTGTATGAAAATATATAAACAAATACACATAAAATAATGTAAATTTGGATAAAATATATATACAAAATGAACATTAAATAATGTAAATATGTATAAAAAAATACATACAAAATACACATAGAATAAAGTTAAATCGTATCAAAATAAATAAAGTGAATATCAATAAAATAATGTAAATTTGTATGAAAATAAAGATGCAAAATATCCATATAATAACGCATATTTGCATAAAAATATATATACAAAAATACATATAAAATAATTAAATTTGTATTAAAATAAATATACAAAATGCACGTACAATAAAATAAATTTGTTTTGAAATAGATATGCAAAATACACATCAATAATGTAAATTTGTATCAAAATATATATACGAATACTCATTAAATAGAGTAAATTTCTATGAAAATATACATACAAAATAGATATACAAAATACACATATAACTAGTTAAATTTGTATTTAAATACATGTACAAAAAACACATAAAATAATGTAGATTTGTATGAAATGAAAACAAATACATTTTATATAAAATATATATACAATATACACATAGAATAATGTAAAATCATATCAAAATAAATACACAGAATATCAATAAAATAATGTAAATTTGTATGAAAATAAAGATGCAAAATACCCATAAAATAAAGCATATTTTTATATAAAAACATATACAAAAATACACATAGATTAATCAAATTTGTATTAAAACTAATATACAAAATGCACATACAATAAGGTAAATTTGTATTGAAAAAATATGCAAAATACAAATAAAACAATGTAAATTTGTTTCAAAATATATATACGAATACACATAAAATAACGTAGATTTCTATAGAAATATATATACAAAATACACTTGAAATAATGAAAATACGTATAAAAATATATATACAAAATACACATTAAATAATGTTAATTCGTGTCAAAATAAATAAACAAAATATCATGAAAAGAATGTGTATTTGTATGAAAATAGATATACAAAATACATATAAAATAACCTAAATTTGTATAAAACTATATACAAAAATACACAAAAATAATTTAAACATGTATGAAAATAAATATACAAAAAACATATAAAATTAGGTAAATTTGTATTGAAATACATATACAAAATACACATAAAATAATGTAAATTTGAATGAAAATATATAAACATCTATACTTAAAATAATGTAAATTTGTATCAAATATATATACAAAAAACACATTAAATAATGTAAATATGTATAAAAAAATATATACAAAACACAAATAAAATAATGTAAAATCGTATCAAAATAAATACAGAAAATATTAATAAAATAATGTAAATTTGTATGAAAATTAAGATGCAAAATACCCATAAAATAACGCATTTTTTATAAAAATATATATACGAAAAAACGTAAAATATTTGATTTTGTATTAAAATAAATAGATATAAAAAATATACATAAAATAAGCTAAATTTGAATTAAAATATAAATACAAAATACATAAAATAATGTAAATTTGTATCAAAATACTTATACAAATACACATATAATAAAGTAAATTTGTATAAAAATATATAAAGAAAATACACATTAAATAATGTAAATACGTATAAAAAAATGTACAAAATACACAAATGATCATGTAATTCGTATCAAAATAAATAGACAAAATACCAATAAAATAATGTAAATTTCTATGAAAAAACATATACAAAATACACATTAACGCAAATATCAATAAAAATATATATAATATAATATATTTTTATACATATTTAAAATATTTAATGTATATTTTGCATATATATTTTATCCAAATTTACGTTATTTTATATGTATTTGCTTATATATTTTCATACAAATTTACATTATTTCATGTGGGTTTTGTATATGTATTTCAATACAAATTTGCCTAACTTTATGTGTATTTTGCATATCTATTTTCAAACAAATTTAAATTATTTTTGTGTACTTTTGTATATATTTTTATACAAATTTTAGTTATTTTATTTGTTTTTTGTATATATATTTTCCTACAAATATACATTCTTTTATTGGAATTTTGTGTATTTAATTTTTTACGAATCTACATTATTTTATGTGTATTTTGTATATATATTTTTCTACGTATTTAAAATATTTTGTGTTTTTTATATATACATTTTCATAAAAAATTACGTTATTTTATTGTGTGTATTCGTATATATTTTGAAACAAATTTTATACAAATTCATGTTATTTTATGTGTATTTGCATATATATTTTCATACAAATTTATATTCTTTCATGTGTATTCTTACATATATTTTATTACAAATTTACCTTATTTTATGTTTATTTTGTATATTTATTTCATTCAATTTTAAATTATTTAATGTGTATATTTGTATTTGTATTTAGGTTATCTTAGGTTATCTTTAGGTTACCTTATTTTATGTTTATTTTGTATATTTATTTCATTCAATTTTAAATTATTTTATGTGTATATTTGTATTTGTATTTAGGTTATTTTATGTGTATTTTGTATATATATTTTCATCCAAAATTACATTATTTTATTGGTATTTTCTTAATTTAATTTGATACGAATTTAGATTATTTCATAGGTATTTTGTATACATATTTTTATACTCATTTACATTATCTAAAGTGTGTTTTGTATATATATTTTTATGCAAATTTATTTTAAGTTCATTTTTGTACATATATTTTTATAGAAATTTGCGTTATTTTATGTATATAGTTTTATATAAATTTACGTTATTTTATGTGCATTTTGTATATTTATATTTATACAAATACACATTCTCTTATTTATATATTGTTTATTTACATTTATACGAATTTACATTATTTTATGTGTATTTTGTATACGTTTTTTTATTCGTATTTACTTAATATTATGTGTATTTTGTATATGTATTTTTATAGGAATCTACGTTATTTTATGTGTATTCGTATATATATTTTGAAACAAATTTACATTATTTAATATGTATTTTGCATATCTATTTCAATACAAATTTACCTTATTGTATGTGCATTTTGTATATTTATTTTAATACAAATTCAAATATTTTATGTGTATTTTGGTATCAATAATTTTATAAAAAATGCGTTATTTTATAGATATTTTGCATCTTAATTTTCATACAAATTTACATTATTTTATTAATATTCTGTGTATATATTTTGATACGATTTTACATTATTCTATTTGTGTTTTTTGTATATTTTTTTATACATATTTACATTATTTAATGTGTATTTTGAATATATATTTCATACAAATCTACGTTATTATATGTGTATTTGTTTATATATTTTCTTTCAAATTTACATTATTTTAAGTGTATTTTGTATATGTATTTCAATACAAATTAACCTAATTTTATGTGTATTTTGTATATTTCTTTTCATACAAATTTAAATTATTTTTGTGTATTTTTGTATATAGTTTTATACAAATTTAGGTTATTTTATGTACGCATTTACATTACTTAATGTGTGTTTTGTATATTTATTTTTATACAGAGTTACTTTATTTTACGTTCATTTTTAGACAAATTTTTTTATAGAAATTAGCGTTATTTTATATGTATTTGTATATGTTTTCTCATACAAATTTACATTATTTTATTGATATTTTGTTTATTTAGTTTGATACGAATTACATGATTATATGTGTATTTTGTACATATTTTTTATACGTATTTACATTAATTAATCTGTATTTTGTTTATATATTTTTAAACAAATTTACGTTATTATATGTATTTTTATAAATATTTTGATACAAATTTACAATATTTTATGTATTTTTGTATATACATTTCAATTCAAATTTAGCTTATTTTATCTATATTTTGTATATCTATTTTCATACGAATTTAATTACTTCTGTGTATTTTTGTATAGTTTTATACAAATTTACGTTATTTTATGTGTATTTTGTATATATATATTTATACAAATACACATTCTTTTATTGGTATTTTGTTTATTTATTTTGATACGAATTTACATTATTTTATGTGTTTTTTGTATACATTTTCTTATACGTATTTACTTCATTTTATGTGTATTTTGTATATATATTTTTATACAAATCTACGTTATTTTATGTGTATTCGTATATATATTTTGAAACAAATTTACATTATTTTATATGTATTTTGCATATCTATTTCAATAAAGATTTACCTTATTGTATGTGTATTTTGTTTATTTATTTTAATACAAATTAATTTTTTCATGTGTATTTTGGTATATATATTTTTATAAAAGTGCGTTATTTAATGGGTATTTTGCATCTTTATTTTCATACAAATTTACATTGTTTTATTAATATTCTGTGTATTTATTTTGATACGATTTTACATTATTCTATTTGTGTTTTGTATATATTTTTTTATACATATGTACATTATTTAATGTGTATTTTTTATATTTTAAAACAAATTTACGTTATTTTATGCGCATCTGTTAAAATATTTTGATACAAATATACATTATTTTATGTATATTGTATATATATTTCAATACAAATTTAGTTTATTTTATGTATATTTTGTATATCTATTTTCATTCGTATCAAAATAAATAAACAAAATAGCAATAAAATAATGTAAATTTGTATGAGAAAACATATACAAATACACAAAAAATAACGCAAATTTCAAAAAAAATATATGTACAAAATACACATAAAATAAAGTAAATTTGCATAAAAATATAAATACAAAACACACATTAAATAATGTAAATGCGTACATAAAATAACCTAAATTTGTATAAAACTATATACAAAAATACACAAAAATATTTAAAATTTGTATGAAAAGAAATATACAAAATACATATAAAATTAGGTAAATTTGTATTGAAATACATATACAAAATACACATAAAATAATGTAAATTTGAATGAAAATATATAAACAAATACACTTAAAATAACGTAAATGTGTATAAAATATATATGCAGGATACACATTAAATAATGTAAATGTGTATAAAAAAATATATACAAAAAAGAAATATAATAATGTAAAATCCTATCAATATAAATACACAGAATATCAATAAAATAATGTAAATTTGTATGAAAAGAAAGATGAAAAATTCCCATAAAATAGCGCATTTTTTATAAAAATATATATACCAAAATACACATAAAATATTTAAATTTGTATTGAAATAAATATACAAAATGCATATACAGTAAGGTAAATATGTATTGAAAGAGATATTAAAAAATACATATAAAACAAAGTAAATTTGTTTCAAAATATATATACGAATACACATAAAATAACGTAGATTTCTATAGAAATATATATACAAAATACACATGAAATTATGTAAATACGTATAAAAATATATATACAAAATATATATCTAGGTAAATTCGTGTCAAAATAAATAAACAAAATATCATGAAAAGAATGTGTATTTGTATGAAAATAAATAATAGATGATAAATTTGCTTGAAATATATATGCAAGATACACATTAAATAATGTAAATATGTATAAAAAAATATATACAAAAAACAAATAGAATAATGTGAAATCGTATCAAAATAAATACACCGAATATTAATAAAATAATGTAAATTTGTATGAAAATAAAGATGCAAAATTCCCATCAAATAGCGCATTTCTTATAAAAATATATATACCAAAATCCACATAAAATATTTAAATTTGTATTGAAATAAATATACAAAATGCACATACTATAAGGTAAACTTGTATTGAAAGAGATATGCAAAAATACATATAAAACAATGTAAATTTGTTTCAAAATATATATACGAATACACATAAAATAACGTAGATTTCTATAAAAATATATATACAAAATACACATAAAATTAAGTAAATACGTATAAAAATAGATATACAAAATACACATAGAATAATGTAAAATTGTTTTAAAAAAATAAACAGAATATAAATAAAATAATGTAAATTTGTATGAAAATAAAATTGCAAAATACCCATAAAATAAAGCATATTTTTATAAAAATATATATACAAAAATACACATAGCATAATTAAATTTGTATTAAAATTAATATACAAAATGCATATGCAATAAGGTAAATTTGTATTGAAAAAATATGCAAAATACACATAAAACAGTGTAATTAAATTTTATGAAAATAGATATACAAAATACACACAAAATAAGCTAAATTTGAATTGAAATATATATACAAAATACATAAAATAAAGTAAATTTGTATCAAAATATTTATACAAATACACATATAATAACGTAAATTTGTATAAAAATATATAAACAAAATACACATTAAATAATGTAAATATATATAAAAAAAATATGTACAAAATACACATATAATCATATAACTCGTATCAAAATAAATAAACAAAATACCAATAAAATAATATAAATTTGTATGAGAAAACATATATAAAATACTCATAAAATGTATACAAAATACCTATGAAGAAATCTAAATTCGTATCGAGTTAAATTAAGAAAATACCAATAAAATAATGTAATTTTGGATGAAAATATATATAGAATATACATAAAATTACCTAAATACAAATACAAATATACACATAAAATAATTTAAGATTGAATGAAATAAATATACAAAATAATCATAAAATAAAGTAAATTTGTAATGAAAAATATGTAAAAATTCACATAAAATAATATAAATTTCTAATAAAATTTATATAGAAATATTCATAAAATAACATGAATTTGTATAAAATTTGAATCAAAATAAATACGAATACACACTATAAAATAGTGTAATTTTTTTATTAAAATATATATACAAAATACACATATAATAATGTAAATACGTAGAAAAATATATATACAAAATACATAAAATAATGTAAACTCGTATCAAAATAAATAAACAAAATTCCAATAAAAGAATGTATATTTGTAGGAAAATATATATACAAAATACAAATAAAATAACTCAAATTTGTATAAAAATAAATACAAAAATACAAAAAAAACATTTAAAGTAGTTTGAAAATAGATATGCAAAATACACATAAAGTTAGGCAAATTTGCATAGAAATACATATACAAAATACACATAAAGTAATGTAAATTTGTATGATAATATATAAACAAATACACATAAAATAACGTAAATTTGGAAAAAATATATATACAAAATATACATTAAGTAATGTAAATATGTATAAGAATATATATACAAAATACTCAAAGAATAATGTTAAATCGTATCAAAATAAATAAACAGAATATTAATATAATAATGTAAATTACAAATTTACGTTATTTAATGTGTATTTTGTATTTTTATATTTATACAAATATACATTCTTGTATTGGTGTTTTGTTTATTTATTTTGATACGAATTTACATTATTGTATGTGTATTTTGTATACATTTTTTTATACGTATTTACTTAATTTTATGTGTATTTTGTATATATATTTTTATAGAAATCTACCTTATTTTATGTGTATTCGTATATATATTTTGAAACAAATTTACATTGTTTATATGTATTCTGCATATCTATTTAAATACAGATTTACCTTATTGTATGTGCTTTTTTGTAAATTTATTTTAATACAAATTCAATTATTTCATGTGTATTTTAGTATGTACATTTTTATAAAAAATGCGTATTTTATAGGTATTTTGCATCTTAATTTTCATACAAATTTACAGTATTTTATTAACATTCTGTGTATTCATTTTGATACGATTTTACATTATTCTATTTGTGTTTTGTATATATTTTTTTATATATATTTACATTATTTAATGTGTATTTTGTATATGTATTTTATACAATTTTACGTTATTTTAAGTGTATTTGTTTATATATTTTCATTCAAATTTACATTATTTTAAGTGTATTTTGTGTATGTATTTAAATACAAATTTACCTAATTTTATGTGTATTTTGTATATTTATTTTCATACAAATTTAAATTATTTTTGTGTATTTTTGTATATAGTTTAATACAAATTTATGTTATTTCATGTGTATTTTGTATATCTATTTTCATATAAATACACATTCTTTTATTGATATTCTTTTATTTATTTTGACGCGAATTTACATTATTTAATTGTGTATATGTATTTTTATAAAAATATGCTTTATATCATGGGTATTTTGCATCTTTATTTTCATACAAATTTACATTATTTTATTGATATTCTGGTCATTCATTTTGATACGAATTGACTTTATTCTATGTGTATTTTGTATATTATTTTCATACAAATTTACATTATTTTATGTGTATTTGTTTATATATTTTGACACAATTTTACAATATTTTATTGGTATTTTGTATATATATTTCAAAAGAAATTTACCTAGTTTTACGCGTATCTTGAATATCTATTTTATCCAAATTCAAATTATTTCTATGTATTTTGTATATATATAAATACAAATTTTAGTTATGTTATGTGTATTTTGTAAATTTCTTTTTATTCAAATATATATTATTTTATTGGTATTTTGTTGATTTATTTTGATACGAGTTTACATTATTTTATATGTACTTTGTATATATATTTTTATACGCATTTAAATTATTTAATATTTATTTTGAATATATATTTTTATACAAATTCATGGTATTTTATATGTATTTGTATATATATTTTCATATAAATTTACATTATTTGATGTGTATTTTGTACATATATTTCATTACAAATTTAACTTATTTTATATTTATTTTGTATATTTATTTCATTTAATATTAAATTATTTTATGTGTATATTTGTATTTGTATTTAGGTTATTTTATGTGTATTTTCTATATATATTTCCATCGAAAAATTACATTAATTTATTGGTATTTTGTTAATTTAATTCGATAAGAATTTAGATTATTTCATAGGTATTTTGTATACATATTTTTATACGCATTTACATTATTTAATGTGTGTTTTGTATATATAATTTTATGCAAATTTACTTTATTTTATGTGCATTTTTGTACATATATGTTTATTGAAATTTCCGTTCTTTTATGTGTATTTTGTATGTGTTTTCTTATACAAATTTACATTATTTTATTGGTATTTTGTTTATTTATTTTGATACGAATTACATTATTATATGTGTATTTTGTACATATCTTTTATACGTATTTACATTATTTAATGTGTATTTTGTTTATATATTTTTATACAAATTTAATTACTTTTGTATATTTTTGTATAAAGTTTTATGCAAATTTACGTTATTTTATGTGTATTTTGTATACAAAATACACATAAAATAATGTAAATTTGAAAGAAAATATATAAACAAATACACATATAATAACATAATTTTGTTTGAAATATATATACAAAACACACATTAAATAATGTAAATATGTATAAAAAAATATATACAAAACACAAATAGAATAATGTAAAATCGTATCAAAATATATACACAGAATATTAATAAAATAATGTAAATTTCTATGAAAATTAAGATGCAAAATACCTATAAAATATTTGAATTTGTATTAAAATAAATATACAAAATGCACATACAATAAGGTAAATTTGTATTGAAATAGATATGCAAAATACATATAAAATAATGTAAATTTGCTTAAAAATATATACACGAATACATATAAAATAACGTAGATTTCTATAAAAATACATATACAAAATACACATAAAATTAAGTAAATACGTATAAAAAAATATATACAAAATACACATAAAATAATGTAAATTCGTATAAATATGAATAAACAATATATCAATAAAAGAATGTGTATTTGTATATATATATATATATATATATATATATATATATATATATATATATATATATAAATATATATATATATATATATATATATATATATATATATATATATATATATATATATATATATATATATATATATATATATATATATATACAAAATAAACATAAAATAAAGAAAATTTATATAAAACTATATACATAAAATAACGCAAATTTCTTTAAAAATATATGTACAAAAATGAACATAAAATAAATTTGCATAAAAATATATATACAAAACACACATTAGATAATCTTTGTTTTCATTTTTACATTACTTTATTGATATTCTGTACATTTATATTGATACAATTTTACATTATTCTAGGTGTATTTTGTATATATTTTCCTTACATATTTACAATATTTTATGTGTATTTTGTATATGTATTTTCATAAAAAATTACGTTATTTTATTGTGTGTATTCGTATATATTTTGATACAAATTTTGTACAAATTCATGTTATTTTATGTGTATTTGTATATATATTTTCATTCAAATTTATATTATTTTAAGTGTATTTTTACATATACTTCATTACAAATTTACCTTATTTTATGTTTATTTTTTATATTTATTTCTTTTAATTTTAAATTATTTTATGTCTATATTTGTATTTGTATTTAGGTTATTTTATGTGTATTTTCTATATATATTTTCATCTAAAATTACATTATTTTATTGGTATTGGTATTGGTATTTCTTAATTTAACTTGATACGAGTTTAGATTATTTCATAGGTATTTTGTATACATATTTTTTTACTCATTTACATAATCTAATGTGTGTTTTGTATATATATTTTTATGCAAATTTACTTTATTTTATTTGCATTTTTGTACATATATTGTTATAGAAATTTGCGTTATTTTATGTGTATTTTGTATATGTTTTCTCACACAAATTTACATTATTTTATTGGTATTTTGTTTATTTATTTTGATACGAATTACATGATTATATGTGTATTTTGTACATATTTTTTTTATACATATTTACATTTTTTTATGTGTATTTTGTTTATATATTTTTTTAAAAATTTACTTTTTATGTGTATTTGTATAAATATTTTGATACAAATTTACATTATTTTATGTATTTTGCATATAGATTTCAATTCAAATTTAGCTTACATTTTTATAAAATATATATACAAAACACACATAGAATAATGTAAAATTATATCAAAATAAATACACAGAATGTCAATAAAATAAGGTAAATTTGTATGAAAATAAAGTTGCAAAATACCCATAAAATAAAGCATATTTTTTTATAAATATACATATACAAAAATACACATAAAATAATTAAATTTGAATTAAAATTAATATACAAAATGAACAAACATTATGGTAAATTTGTATTGAAATAGATATGCAAAACACACATAAAACAAGGTAAATTTATTTCAAAATATATATACGAATACACATAAAAAAAACGCAATTTTCTATAAAAATATATATAAAAATACATACAAAAATTCACATAAATAATATAAATTTGTATGAAAATAAATATACAAAATACACATAAAATTAGGTAAATTTGTATTGAAATACATATACAAAATACACATAAAATAATGTAAATTTGAATGAAAATGTATAAACAAATACACTTTAAATAACGTAAATTTGTATAAAATATATATACAAAATATACATTAAATAATGCAAATATGAATGAAAAAAATATATACAAAACACAAATAGAATAGGGTAAAATCGTATCAAAATAAATACACAGAATATTAATAAAATAATGTAAAATTGTTTGAAAATAAAGATGCGAATGCCCATAAAATAACGCATTTTTTAGAAAATATATATGTACCAAAATACAAATAAAATATTTAAATTTGTATTAAAATAAATATACAAAATGCACATTCATTAAGGTAAATTTGTATTGAAAGAGATATGCAAAATACATATAAAACTATGTAAATTTGTTTAAAAATATATATACGAATACACAAAATAACGTAGATCTGTATAAAAATATATATACAAAATACACATAAAATTAAGTAAATACGTATAAAAAAATGTATACAAAATACACATCTAAATTTGTATGAAAATATTTATACAAATACATATAAAATAACATGAATTTGTATAAAATTTGTTTCAAAATATATACGAATACACACAAGAAAATAACGTAAATTTTTATGAAAATGTATATACAAAATACACATAAAATAATTTAAATACGTAGAAAAGTATATATACAAAACACACATAAAATAATGTAAATTCGTATCAAAATAAATAGACAAAATTCCAATAAAAGAGTGCATATTTGTAGGAAAATATATATACAAAATACAAAAAAAATAACTAAATTTTTTATAAAAATATATACAAAAATACACAAAAATAAGTTAAACTAGTTTGAAAATAGATATCCAAAATACACATAAAATTAGGCAAATTTGTATTGAAATACATAATCAAAATACACATAAAATAATGTAAATTTGTATGAAAATATATAAAGAAATACACATAAAATAACGTAAATTTGGATAAAATATATATACAAAATAGACCTTAAATAATGTAAATATGTATAAAAAAAATATATATATACAAAATACACATAAAATAATATTAACTCGTATAAAAATAAATGAACAGAATATCAATAAAATAATGTAAATGTAATAAAAATAAATATACAAAAATACACATGAAATAATTAAATTTGTATTAAAATAAATATAAAAAATGCACATACAATAAAGTAAATTTATATTAAAATAGATATGCAAAATACACATAAATAATGTAAATCTTTATCAAAAGATATATACGAATACACATAAAATAGAGTAAATTTCTATGAAAATATGCATACAAAATACATATATAATGATGTAAATAAGTATAAAAATATATATACCAAATACCCCTAAAATAATGTAAATTCGTATCAAAATAAATAAACAAAATTCCGATAAAAGAACGTATATTTTTTGGAAAATAAATATACAAAATACACATAAAATAGCAAAAATTTGTATAAAAATATATACACACAAAAAAAAATTTAAATTTGTATGAAAATAGATATACAAAATACACAAATTATTAGTTAAATTTGTATTTAAATACATGTACAAAATACACATAAAATAATGTAAATTTGTATGAAATGAAAACAATTACACATAAAATAACGTACATTTGTATAAAATATATATTCAAAAAACACATGGAATATTGTAAAATCGTATCATCACAAATACACAGAGTATCAATAAAATAATGTAAATTTGTATGAAAATAAAGATGCAAAATACCCATAAAATAAAGCATATTTTTATAAAATTACATAAACAAAAATATACATAGTATAATTATATTTGTATTAAAATTAATATACAAAATGCACATACAATAAGGAAAATTTGTATTGAAAAAATATGCAAAATACACATAAAACAGTGTAAATTTGTTTCAAAATATATTTACAAACACACTTAAAATAACGTAGATTAATATATATACAAAATACACATGAAATGATGTAAATACGTATAAAAATATATATACAAAATACACATTAAATAATGTAAATTCGCGTCAAAATAAGTAAACAAAATATCGATAAAAGAATGTGTATTTGTATGAAAATAGATATACAAAATACACATAAAATAACCTAAATTTGTATAAAAATATATACAAAAATACACAAAAATAATTTAAACTTGTATGAAAATAAATATACAAAATACACATAAAATTAGGTAAATTTGTGTTGAAATACGTATACAAGATACACATAAAATAATGTAGATTTGAATGAAAATACATAAACAAATACACTTAAAATAACGTAAATTTGTATGAAATATATATACAAAATACAAACTAAATAATGTAAAAATATATAATAAAAAAATAGAGAAAACACAAATAGAATATTGTAAAATCGTATCAAAATAAATATTCAGAATATTAATAAAATAATGTAAATTTGTATGAAAATAAAGAAGAAAAATACCCATAAAATAACACATTTTCTTATAAAAATATATATACCAAAATACACATAAAAAATTTAAATTTGTATTAAAATAATTATACAAAATACACATACACTAATTTAAATTTGTATTGAAATAGATATGCAAAATACATATAAAACTATGTAAATTTGTTTCAAAAAATGTATACGAATACACATAAAATAGCGTAGATTTCTATGAAAATATATAAACAAAATACACGTAAAATGAAGTAAATACGTATAAAAAAATGTGTACAAAATACACATAAAATAATGTAAATTCGTATCAAAATAAATAAACAAAATACCAATAAAAGAATGTGTATTTGTATAAATATAAATATAAAAAATACGCATAAAATAACGTAAATTTATATAATACTTTTTATGTGAATTATGTATATTTATATATATACAAATACACATTCTTTTATTGGTATTTTGTTTATTTATTTTGATACGAATTTACATTATTTTATATGTATTTTGTATTCATTTTTATTATACGTATTTACCTCATTTTATGTGTATTTTGTATATATATTTTTATAGAAATCTACGTTATTTTATGTGTATTCGTATATATATTTTGAGACAAATTTACATTGTTTTATATGTATTTTGCATATCTATTTCAATACAAATTTACATTTATTGTATGTGTTGTTTATATATTTAGTTTAATACAATTTTTTTTTGTATTTTGGTATATATATTTTTATAAATAAAAAAAATGCGTTATTTTATAGGTATTTTGCCTCTTTATTTTCATACAAATTTACATTATTTTATTAATATTCTGTGTATTTATTTTAATACGATTTTACATTATTCTATTTGTGTTTTGTATATATTTTTTTATACAAATTTACGTTATTTTAAGTGTATTTGTTCATGTATTTTCATTCAAATTTACATTATTTTATGTGTATTTTGTATATGTATTTAAATACAAATTTACCTAATTTTATGTGTATTTTGTATATTTATTTTCATACAAATTTAAAATATTTTTGTGTATTTTTGTATATAGTTTTATACAAATTTAGGTTATCTTATGTGTATTTTGTATATTTATTTTCATACAAATACACATTCTTTTATTGATATTTTGTTTATTTATTTTGACGCGAGTTTTCATTATTTAATTTGTATTTTGTATATATATTTTTATACGTATTTACATCATTTCATGTATATTTTGTATATATATTCCTATAGAAATCTACTTTATTTTATGTGTATTCGTTTATATATTTTGAAACAAATTTACACTGTTTTATGTGTATTTTTCATTTTTTTTCAATACAAATTTACCTTATAGTATGTGCATTTTGTATATTAATTTTAATACAAATCTAATTATTCAATGTATATTTTTGTATATGTATTTTTTTTTAAATATGCTTTATTTTATCGGTATTTTGCATCTTTATTTTCATACAAATTTAAATAATTTTATTGATATATTGTGTACTTATTTTGATACGATTTTACATTATTCTATGTGTATTTTGTATATATATTTTATACAAATGTACCTTATTTTATGTGGATTTGTTTTCATTTCATAGAAATTTACATTTTTATGTGTATTTTGTACATGTATCTAAATATAAATTTAACTAATTATATGTGTATTTTGTATATCAATTTTCATACAAATTGATATGATTTTCGTGTTTTTTTTTGTATATATTTTTATACAAATTTTCGTTATTTTAAGTGTATTTTCTATATTTATTTTCCTACAAATATGCGTTTTTTATCGGAGTTTTGTTTATTTATTTTGATACGAATTTACATTATTTAGGTGTATTTGATATATATATATATATATATATATATATATATATATATATATATATATATATATATATATATATATATATATATATATATATTTATATATATATATATATATATATATATATATATATATATATATATATATATATATATATATATATATATATATATATATATATATATATATATATATATATATATATATATATATATATATATATATATATTTATACTTATTTACATCATTTTATATGTATTGTGTATGTATATTTTCATAGAAATTTACTCTATTTTATGTGTATTCGTATATATATTTTGATACAAATTTACATTATTTATGTGTATTTCGCATATCTATTTCAATACAAGTTTTCTTTATTGTATGTGCATTTTGTATATTTATTTTGATACAAATTTAATTATTTTATGTGTATTTTTGTATATATATTTTTAAACAAATATGCGTTATTATATGGGTATTTTGCATCTTTATTTTCATACAAATTTACATTAGTTTATTGATAGTCTGTTTATTTATTTTGATACGATTTTACGTTATTCTGTGTATTTTGTATATATATTTTTAGACATATTTACATTATTTAATGTATATTTTGTACGTATATTTTATAGAAATTTACGTTATCTTATGTGTATTTGTTTATATATTTTCATACAAATTTACATTATTTTATGTGTATTTTGTATAAGTATTTCAATAAAAATTTGCCTAATTTCATGTGTATTTTGCATATCTATTTTCAAACAAATTTAAATTATTTTTTATAATATTTTGTATATATTTTTATACAAATTTTTGTTATTTTATTTGTATTTTGTATATATATTTTCCTACAAATATACATTCTTTTAGAGTAAATTTTGTTTATTTATTTTGATACGAATTTACATTATTTTATGTGTATTTTGTATATATATTTTTCTATGTATTTACATTATTTTATGTGCATTTTGTATATATATTTTCATAAAAATTTACGTAATTTTATTGGGTGTATTCGTATATATTTTGATAAAAAATTTCATTATTTTATGTGTTTTTTGCATATTTATTTCAATAAAAATCTACCTTATTGTATGTGTATTTTGTATATTTATTTTAATACAAATTCAATTATTTTATGTGTATTTTTGTATATATATTTTTTTAAATATGATTTATTTTATGGGTATTTTGCCTCTTTAATTTTATAAATTTTTACATTACGTACATATTTTTTATACGTATTTACATTATTTAATGTGTATTTTGTTTATATATTTTTATACAAATTTACGTTATTATATGTGTATTTGAATATGTATTTTGATACAAATTTACATTATTTTATATTTTTTCTATATTTATTTCAATTCAAATTTAGCTTATTTTATGTGTCTTTTGTATATCTATTTTCATACAAATTTAATTATTTTTGTTTATTTTTTATATAGTTTTATACAATTTTACGTTATTTTATGTGTATTTTGTATATTTATATTTATACAAGTAAACATTCTTTTATTGGCATTTAGTTTATTTATTTTGATACGAATTTACATTATTTTATGTGTATTTTGTATACATTTTCTTATTTGTATTTACTTCATTTTATGTGTATTTTGTATATATATTTTTATAGAAATCTACGTTATTTTATGTGTATTCGTATATATATTTTGAAACAAATTTACATTGTTTTATGTGTATTTTGCATATCTATTTCAATACAAATTTACCTTATTGTATGTGCATTTTGTATATTTATTGAAATACAAATTTAAATATTTTATGTGTATTTTGGTATATATATTTTCATAAAAAAATGCGTTGTTTTATGGGTATTTTGCATCTTTATTTTCATACAAATTTACATTATTTTATTAATATTCTGTGTATTTATTTTGATACTATTTTACATTATTCTATTTGTGTTTTGTATATATTTTTTTATACATATTTACATTATTTAATGTGTATTTTCTATATATATTTCATACAAATTTACGTTATTTTATGTGTTTTTTGTATATGTATTTCAATAGAAATTTAACTAGTTTTATGTGTATTTTGTTTAGTTATATGTATATTTTTATACAAATTTAAATTATTTTTGTGTATTTTCTGAATAGAATTTTATACAAATTTACAATATTTTATGTGTATTTTGTATATTTATTTTCATACAAATACACATTCTTTTATTGATATTTTGTTTATTTATTTTGATGAATTTACATTATTTAATGTGTTTTGTATATATATTTTATGCGTATTTACGTCATTTCTTGTATTTTGTATATATATTTCTATAGAAATATACGTTATTTTATGTGTATTCGTATATATATTTTGAAACAAATATACATTGTTTTATGTGCATTTTGTATATTTTTCATTACAAATTTACCTTATTGTACGTGCATTTTGTATATTAATTTCAATACAAATTTAATTATTCTATGTGTATTCTTGTATATGTATTTTTAAAAAAATATGCTTTATTTTATGGGTATTTTGCATCTTTTTTTCTATACAAAATTACATTATTTTATTGAATTCTGTGTATTTATTTTGATACGATTTTACATTATTCTATGTATATTTTGTATATCTATTTTATACAAATGTACGTTATTTTATGTGAATTTGTTTTCATTTCATACATATTTACATTATTTTATGTGCATTTTGTACATGTATTTAAATACAAATTTAACTAATTATGTGTATTTTGTATATCTATTTTCATACAAATTGAATTTTATTTTTTTGTTTTGTTTTCGTAATTTTATGTGTATTTTGTATATTTATTTTCCTACAAATATACGTTCTTTTATCGGAATTTTGTTTATTTATTTTGATACGAATTTTCATTTTTTTAGGTGTATATGATATATATATTTTACATAATTTTATATGTATTTTGAATATATATTTTCATAGAAATTTACTCTATATGTATATACAAAAAAACACAAAAATAATTAAATTTGTATGAAAATATATATACAAAATACACATAAAATAAGGGAAATTTGTATTGAAATACATATACAAAAAACACTTAAAATAATGTAAATTTGAATGAAATTATATAAACAAATACACTTAAAATAACGTTAATTTGTATAAAATATATATAAAAATACACATTAAATAATGAAAATATGTAAAAAAAATATATACAAAACACAAATAGTATAATATAAAATCGTATCAAAATATATACACAGAATATTAATAAAATAATGTACATTTGTATGAAAACTAAGATGCAAAATACCTATAAAATAAAGAATTTTTTTTAAAATTATATATACCAAAATACAGATAAAATATTTGAATTTGTATTAAAATAAATATACAAAATGCACATACAATAAGGTAAATTTGTATTGAAATAGATATGCAAAATACATATAAAACAATGTAAATTTGTTTCAAAATATATATACGGATACACATAAAATAACGTAGATTTCTATAAATATATATATACATAATACAAATAAAATTAAGTAAATACGAATAAAAAATGTATACAAAATACACATAAAATAATGTAAATTCGTATAAATATAAATAAACAAAATACCAATAAGAGAATGTGTATTTGTATAAATATAAATATACAAAATGCACATAAAATAACGTAAATTTGTATAAAACTATATACAAAAATACACAGAAGTAATTAAATTTGTATGAAAATAGATATACAAAATACACACAAAATAAGCTAAATTTGAATTGAAATATATATACAAAATACATAAAATAAAGTAAATTCGTTTCAAAATATTTTTAACAAATACACATATAATAACGTAAATTTGTAAAAAAAATACATAAACAAAATACACATTAAGTAATGTAAATACGTATCAAAAAAATATTTACAAAATACACAAATAATCAAGTCATTCGTATCAAAATAAATAAACAAAAAACTAATTAAATAATGTAAATTTGTATGAGAAAACATTCAAAATACACATAAAATAACGTTTTAAGTTTCTATAAAAATATATGTACAAAAATACACATAAAATTAGTTTGCATAAAAAATATATACAAAACACACATTAGATAATGTAAATGAGTATAAAAATATGTATTCAAAATACCTATGAAATAATCTAAACTCGTATCGAGTTAAATTAAGAAAATAACAATAAAATAATGTAATTTTGGATGAAAATATATATATATAAAGCACATAAAATAACCTAAATACAAATACAAATATACACATTAAATAATTTAAAATTGAATGAAATAAATATACAAAATAAACATAAAATAAGGTAAATTTGTAATAAAATATATGTAAGAATACACATAAAATAATATAAATTTGTATGAAAATATATATACAAAGACACATAAAATAACATGAATTTGTATAAAATTTGTTTCAAAATATATACGAATACACACAATAAAATAACGGAAATTTTTATGAAAATCTATATATAGAATACACATAAAATAGTTTAAATACGTAGAAAATATATATACAAAATACATAAAATAATGTAAATTCGTAAAAATTAAATACACAAAATTCCAATAAAAGAATGTATATTTGTTGAAAATATATATAAAAAACAAATAAAATAACTAAAATTTGTATAAAATATATACAAAAATACACAAAATGATTTAAATTTGTTTGAAAATAGATATGCAAAATACACATAAAGTTAGGCAAATTTGTTTTGAAATACATATACAAAACTCACATAAAATAATGTAAATTTGTATGAAAATATATAAACAAATACATATAAAATCACGTAAATTTGGATAAAATATATATTACAAAATATACATTAAATATTTTAAATATGTATAAAAATATATTATATTATATATATTTTTATTGATATATGCAATATTTATGTGTATTTTGTATATGTTTTCTTATAGAAATTTACATTATTTTATTGGTATTTTGTCTATTTATTTTGATACGAATTGCATGATTATTTGTGTATTTTGTACATTTTTTATACGTATTTACATTATTTAATGTGTGTTTGTTTATATTTTTATACAAACTAACGTTATTATATGTGTATTTGTATAGGTATTTTGATATAAATTTACATTATTTTATGTATTTTGTATATATATTTCAATTCAAATTTAGCTTATTTTATGTGTATTTTGTATATCTATTTATTTTAATACAAAATCAAATATTTTATGTTTTTTCGTGTATATATTTTTATAAAAAATCTTAATTTTCATACAAATTTACATTATTTTATTAATATTTTCTGTATTTATTTTGATACGATTTTACATTATTTTATTTGTTTTGTATATATTTTTTATACATATTTACATTATTTAATGTTTTTTTTGTATATATATTTGATACAAATTTACGTTATTTTAAGTCTATATGTTTATATATTTTCATTCAAATTTACATTATTTTATGTGTATTTTGTATATGTATTTCAATACAAATTTACCTATTTTATATGTTTTTGTTGTATATTTATTTTCATACAAGTTTGAATTATTTTGTGTATTTTGTTTTTATTTTTTATACAAATTTAGGTTATTTTATGTGTATTTTGTATATCTATTTTCATACAAATACACATTCTTTTCATGATATTTTGTTTATTTATTTTGACACGAATTAACATTATTTAATGTGTATTTTGTATATATATTTTATACGTATTTACATTATTTCAAGTGTATTTTGTAAATATATTTCTATAGAAATCTGCGTTATTTTATGTGTACTCGTATATATATATATATATTGAAACAAATTCACATTGTTTTATGTGTATTTTGCATATTTTTTCAATTCAAATTTTCCTTATTGTATGTGCATTTTGTATATTAATTTTAATACAAATTTGATTAATCCATGTGTATTTTTTTTTTATGTATTTTTATAAAAATATGCTTTATTTTATGGGTTTTTTGCATCTTTATTTTCATACAAATTTATATTATTTTATTGATATTCTGTGAATTTATTTTGATATGATTTTACATTATTCTATGTGTATTTTGTATATATATTTTTTATAAAATGTATTTGTTTTCATTTCATACAAATCTACATTATTTTATGTGTTTTTTGTACATGTATTTAAATACAAATTTAACTAGTTATTTGTGTATTTTGTATATCTATTTTGTATGAATATTTTCATAGAAATTTACTCTATTTTATGAGTATTCGTATATTTTGATACAACTTTACATTATTGATGTGTATTTTGCATATCTATTTCAATACAAATTTACTTTACTGTACGTGCATTTTGTATATTTATTTTAATACAAATTTAATTATTTTATATGTATTTTTGTATATATATTTTTATGCAAATATGCGTTATTATATGGATATTTTGCATCTTTATTTTCATACAAATTTACATTATTTTATTGATATTCTCTTTATTTATTTTGATGCGATTTAACATTATTCTATGTGTATTTTGTATATTTTTTTTTATACATATTTACATTATTTAATGTTCATTTTGTATATATATTTTATCCAAATTTACATTATTTTATGTGTATTTGCTTATATATTTTCATACAAATTTACATTAATTTATGTGTTTTTTGTATATATATTTTTCTACGTATTTAAATTATTTTATGTGTATTTTGTATAAATTACGTTATTTTATTGTGTGTATAAGTATATATTTTGATACAAATTTTAGTATATATATTTTCATACAAATTTATATTATTTAATGTATTTGTATATATATTTTCATACAGATTTATATTATTTTATGTGTATTTTTTCATATATTTCATTACAAATTTACCTTATTTTATGTTTATTTTGTATATTTATTTCATTCGATATTAAATTATTTTATGTGTGTATTTGTATTTGTATTTAGGCTATTTTATGAGTATTTTGTATATATATTTTCATCCAAAATTACATTATTTAATTGATATTTTCTTAATTTAATTCGATACGAATTTAGATTATTTCATATGTATTTTGTATACATATTTTTATACTCATTTACATTATCTAAAGTGTGTTTTGTATATATATTTTTATGCAAATTTATTTTATGTTCATTTTTGTACATATTTTTATAGAAATTTGCGTTATTTTATGTATATAGTTTTATATAAATTTACGTATTTTATGTGCATTTTGTATATTTATATTTATTCAAATACACATTCTTTTATTGGTATATTGTTTATTTACATTTATACGAATTTACATTATTTTATGTGTATTTTGTATACATTTTTTATACGTATTTACTTAATATTATGTGTATTTTGTGTATGTATTTTTATAGAAATCTACGTTATTTTATGTGTATTCGTATATATATTTTTAAACAAATTTACATTATTTTATATGTATTTTGCATATCTATTTCAATACAAATTTAGCTTATTGTATGTGCATTTTGTATATTTATTTTAAAACAAATTCAAATATTTCATGTGTATTTTGGTATCAATAATTTTATAAAAAATGTGTTATTTTATACGTATATTGCATCTTAATTTTCATACAAATTTACATTATTTTATTAATATTCTGTGTATATATTTTGATACGATTTTACATTATTCTATTTGTGTTTTGTATATATATATTTGTTATTTTATATTTCATACATATTTACTTTATTTTATGTGTATTTTGAGTATATATTTCATAGAAATCTACGTTATTATATGTGTATTTGTTTATATATTTTCTTTCAAATTTACATTATTTTTTGTGTATTTTGTATATGTATTTCAATACAAATTAACCTAATGTTATGTGTGTTTTGTATATTTCTTTTCATACAAATTTAAATTATTTGTGTGTTTTTTGTATATAGTTTTATACAAATTTAGGTTATTTTATGTACACATTTACTTTATTTAATGTGTGTTTTGTATATAGATTTTTATCCAAAGTTACTTTATTTTACGTTCATTTTTGACATAAATTTTTATAAATTAGCGTTATTTTATATGTATTTGAATATGTTTTCATACAAATTTCCATTATTTTATTGATATTTTGTTTATTTAGTTTGATACGAATTACATGATTATATGTGTATTTTATACATATTTATGTATTTACATATACATATTACTTAATGTGTATTTTGTTTATATATTTTTAAACAAATTTACGTTGTTATATGTATTTTTTTAAATATTTTGATACAAATTTACATTATTTTATGTATTTTGTATATATATTTCAATTCAAATTTAGCTTATTTTATCTGTATTTTGTATATCTATTTTCATACGATTTTAATTACTTCTGTGTATTTTGTATATATTTACGTTATTTTATGTGTATTTGTATATTTATATTCATACAAACACATTCTTTTTATTTTGTTTTATTTATTTTGATCGAATTTACATTATTTATGTGTATTTTGTATACATTTTCTTATACTTATTTACTTCATTTTATGTGTATTTTGTATATATATTTATACAAATAAACGTTATTTTATGTATTCGTATATATATTCTCAAACAAATTTACATTGTTTTATATGTATTTTGCATATCTATTTCAATACAGATTTACCTTATTGTATGTATTTCTTTGTATATTTATTTAATACAAATTAATTTGTTCATGTGTATTTTGGTATATATATTTTTATAAAAAAAATGTGTTATTTAATGGGTATTTTGCATCTTTTATTTTCATACAAATTACATTGTTTTATTAATATTCTGTGTATTACTTTGATTCGATTTTATATTATTCTATTTGTGTTTTGTATATATTTTTATATACATATTTACATTATTTTGCATCTTTATATATACAAATTTACATATCTAGTTTATAATATTCTGTGTATTTTTTGATTCGATTTTACATTATTCTATTTGTGTTTTGTATATTTTTTATACATATTTACATTGTATAATGTATATATGTATTTTAAACAAAATTACGTTATTTTATGTAAATCTGTTAAAAAATATTTATACAAATTTACATAATTTTATGTATTTTGTATATATTTCAATATTTCAATATTTAGTTTATTTTATGTATATTTTGTATATCTATTTTCATTCGTATCAAAATAAATAAACATATACAAATATTAATAAATAACGCAAATTTCTATGAAAAAAAAAGATGCAAAATGCACATAAAATAAAGCATTTTGCGTAAAATATATATACAAAACACAAAATAATGTAAATTACATAAAATATTTAAATTTGTATTGAAATAAATATACAAAATGCACATACAATAAGGTAAACTTGTATTGAAAGAGATATGCAAAAATACATATAAAACAATGTAAATTTGTTTTAAAATATATATACGAATACACATAAAATAAAGTAGATTTCTATAAAAATATATATACAAAATACACATAAAATTAAGTAAATACGTATAAAAATAGATATATAAAATACACATAGAATAATGTAAAATTGTTTAAAAAAAAAAGAATATAAATAAAATAAGGTAAATTTATATGAAAATAAAAATGCAAAATACCCATAAAATGAGGCATATTTTTATAAAAATACATATACAAAAATACACATAGCATAATTAAATTTGTATTAAAATTAATATACAAAATGCATATACAATAAGGTAAATTTGTATTGAAAAAATATGCACAATACACATAAAACAGTGTAAATTTATTTCAAAATCTATATATATATATATATATATATATATATATATATATATATATATATATATCTATATATATCTATATATATATATATATATATATATATATATATATATATATATATATATATATATATATATATATATATATATATATATATATATATATATATTTATATATATATATATATATATATAGAATACACATTAAATAATGTAAATTCCGTCAAAAATAAATAAACAAAATATCAATAAAAGAATGTGTATTTGTATGAAAAATAGATATACAATATACACTAAAATCAGTTAAATTGTATAAAACTTTTATACAAAATACACAAAAAAATTATCAATTTGTATGAAAATAAATAAACAAAATACACATAAAATTAAGTTAATTTGTATTGAAATACATTTACAAAATACACATAAAATAATGTAAATTTGAATGAAAATATATAAACAAATACACTAAAATAACGTAAATTTGTATAAAATATATATAAAAAAATACACATTAAATAATGTAAATATGTATAAAAATATATATATACAAAACACAAATAGAATAATATAAAATCGTATCAAAATAAATACTGGAATATTAATAAAATAATGTAAATTTGTATGAAAATTAAGATGCAAAATACCTATAAAATAACGCATTTTATAAAAATTTATACTAAGACACACATAAAATATTTGAATTAGTATTAAAATAAATATACAAAATGCACATACAATAAGGTAAATTTGTATTGAAATAGATATACAAAAGACATATAAAACAATGTAAATTTTTTTTCAAAATATATATACGAATACACATAAAATAACGTAGATTTCTCTGAAAACAAATATACAAAATACACATAAAATGAGTAAATACATATAAAAAAAGGTATACAAAATACATAAAATTAGGGTAAATTTGTATTGAAACACATATACAAAAATACACAGAAAAATAATGGAAATTTAAATGAAAATATAAACATATACATTAAAATAACGTATATTTGTATCAAATATATATACAAAATACTAATTAAATAATAGTAAATATGTATAAAAATATATACAAAACACAACTAGAATAATGTAAAATAGTATCAAAATACACAGAATATTAATAAAATAATGTAAATTTGTATGAAAAATAAAGATGCAAAATAGCCATAAAATAACGCATTTTTTAAAAATATATATATCAAAAAATACATAAAATATTAAATTTGTATTAAAATAAATATAAAAATGCACATACTGTAGTATTAATTTGTATTGAAATAGATATAAAATACAATAAAAGAATGTAAATTTGTTTCAAAATATATATATGAATACACATTAAAATAACGTTGATTTCTATAAAATATATACAAAATACATATAAATGAAGTAAATATGTATAAAAAATGAATACAAAATACATATAAAATCGTATCAAAATAAATAAACAAAATACCAGTAAAAGAATGTATTTGTATAAATATAAATATACAAAATACACATAAATTTCGTAAATTTGTATAAAAACTATATACAAAATACACAGAACAAATACATTCTTCTATTGGTATTTTGTTTATTTATTTTATTTCGAGTTTATATTATTTAATGTGTATTTTGTTTACATTTTTTATACGTATTTACCTAATTTTATGTGTATTTTGTAAATATATTTTTATAGAAATCTACGTTATTTTATGTGTATTCGTATATATATTTTGAGACAAATTTACATTGTTTATATATGTATTTTGCATATCTCTTTCAATTAAGTTGACCTTATTGTATGTGCATTTTGTATATTTATTTCAATACAAATTTAAATATTTTATGTGTATTTGGTATATATTTTTATAAGAAATGCGCTATTTGATGGGAATTTGCATCTTTATTTTCATACAAATTTACATTTTTTATTAATATTCGGTGTATTTATTTTGATACGATTTTACATTATTCTATTTGTTTTTTGTATATATTTTTTTATACATATTTACATTATTTAATGTGTATCTTGCGTATATATTTCATTCAAATTTATTATCTATTATTTATTTTCATACATATACACATTTTTTCATGATATTTTGTTTATTTATTTTGACACGAATTTACAATACTTAATATGTATTTTATATATATATTTTTATACGTTTTACATAATTTCATGTTTATTTTGTATATATATTTCTATAGAAATCTACGTTATTTTATGTGTATTCGTATATATATTTTGAAACAAATTTACACACTATTTGATTTGTATTTTGCGTTTTTTTTCAATACAAATTTACCTTTTATTAACGTGTGCATTTTATATTAATTTTAATACAAATTTAATTATTCTATGTGTATTTTGTATATGTATTTTTAGAAAAATAAATCTTTATCTTATGGTATTTGCATCTTTATTTTCATGCAAATTTAAATTATTTTATTGATATTTGTGTACTTATTTGATACGATTTTACATTATTCTATGTATAACAAAAATAAATACAGAATACACAAGAAATAGATATGCAAAATACATATAAACAATGTAAATTTGTTTAAAATATATATACGAATACACATGAAATAAGGTTGAATTTCTATGAAAATATATACAAAATACACATAAATTAAGTAAGTACGTATAAAATACACAAAATACACATAAAATAATGTAAATATATATAAATAAATAAATAATATATACATATATATATATATATATATATATATATATATATATATATATATATATATATATATATATATATATATATATATATATATATATATATATATATATATATATATATATATATATATATATATATATATATATATATATACATTAAATAATATAAATCTGTCTAAAACTATACAAAATAAAAATACACATGAAATGATGTAAATACGTATAAAATATATATACAAAATACATAAAATAATGTAAATTCCGTCAAAATAAATAAACAGAATATCAATAAAACAATTTATTTGTATGAAAATAGATGTACAAAATACACATAAAATAACCTAAATTTGTTTGAAACTATATACAAAAATACACATTAGGCAAATTTGTATTGAAATACATACACAAAATACACATAAAATAATGTAAATTTGAATGAAAATATATAAACAAATACACTTAAAATAACGTAAATTTGTATAAAAAAATATGTACAAAACACAAATAGAGTAATGGACAATCGTATCAAAATAAATACACAGAATATTAATAAAATAATGTAAATTTGCATGAAAATAAAGAAGCAAAATAACCATAAAATAACGCATTTTTTATTTATAAAAATATATATATAAAATACATCAAAAAATTAAATTTCTATTAAAATAAATATACAAAAAACACATACAATAAGGTAAATTTGTATTGAAATAGATATGCAAAATATATATAAAACAATGTAAATTTGTTTCAAAATATATATACGAATACACATCAAATAACGTAGATTTCTATAAAAATATATATACAAAATACACATAAAATGAAGTAAAAACGTATAAAAAAAATGTATACAAAATACACATAAAATAATGTAAATTCGTATCAAAATAAATATTTTGATACGATTTTACATTATTCTATTTGTTTTTTGTATATATTTTTTTATACATATTTACATTATTTAATGTGTATATTGCGTATATATTTCATTCAAATTTATTATCTATTATTTATTTTCATACATATACACATTTTTTCATGATATTTTGTTTATTTATTTTGACACGAATTTACAATACTTAATATGTATTTTATATATATATATATATATATATATAATTTCATGTTTATTTTGTATATATATTTCTAGAAATCTACGTTATTTTATGTGTATTCGTATATATATTTTGAAACATATTTACACGGTTTTATTTGTGTTTTGCGTTTTTTTTCAATACAAATTTACCTTATTGTATGTTTACATTTGTATATTAATTTTAATACAAATTTAATTATTCTATGTGTATTTTTGTATATGTATTTTTAGAAAAAAATAAACTTTATCTTATGGGTATTTTGCATCTTTATTTTCATGCAAATTTAAATTATTTTATTGATATTTTGTGTACTTATTTTGATACGATTTTACATTATTCTATGTATAACAAAATTAAATACAGAATACACAAAAATAGATATGCAAAATACATATAAACAATGTAAATTTGTTTCAAAATATATATACGAATACACATGAAATAAGGTAGATTTCTATGAAAAATATATATACAAAATACACATAAAATTAAGTAAGTACGTATAAAAAATGTATACAAAATACACATAAAATAATGTAAATTAGTATCAAAATAAATAAACAAAATACCAATTAAAGAATGTTTATTTGTATATATATATATATATATATATATATATATATATATATATATATATATATATATATATATATATATATATATATATATATATATATATATATATATATATATATATATATATACAAAATACACATTAAATAATATAAATCTGTCTAAAACTATACAAAATAAAAATACACATGAAATGATGTAAATACGTATAAAAATATATATTCAAAATACATATTAAATAATGTAAATTCCCGTCAAAATAAATAAACAGAATATCAATAAAACAATTTGTATTTGTATGAAAATAGATGTACAAAATACACATAAAATAACCTAAATTTGTTTGAAACTATATACAAAAATACACATTAGGCAAATTTGTATTGAAATACATACACAAAATACACATAAAATAATGTAAATTTGAATGAAAATATATAAACAAATACACTTAAAATAACGTAAATTTGTATAAAAAAATATGTACAAAACACAAATAGAGTAATGTAAAATCGTATCAAAATAAATACACAGAATATTAATAAAATAATGTAAATTTGCATGAAAATAAAGAAGCAAAATACCCATAAAATGACGCATTTTTTTTTATTTATAAAAATATATATATAAAAATACACATCAAAAAATTAAATTTCTATTAAAATAAATATACAAAAAACACATACAATAAGGTAAATTTGTATTGAAATAGATATGCAAAATATATATAAAACAATGTAAATTTGTTTCAAAATATATATACGAATACACATCAAATAACGTAGATTTCTATAAAAATATATATACAAAATACACATAAAATGAAGTAAAAACGTATAAAAAAATGTATACAAAATACACATAAAATAATGTAAATTCGTATCAAAATAAATAAACAAAATACCAATAAAAGAATGTGTATTTGTATAAATATAAATATACAAAATACACATAAAATAACGTAAATTTATATAAAACTATATTCAAAAATACACAGAAGTAATTAAATTTGTATGAAAATATATACAGAATACACAAAATAAGCTAAATTTGAATTGAAATATATATAAAAATACATAAAATAAAGTAAATTTGTATCAAATATTTATTCAAATACACATATAATAACGTAAATTTGTATGAAAATATATAAACAAAATACATATTAAATAATGTAAATACGTATAAAAAAATATGTACAAAATACACATATAATCATGTAATTCGTATCAAAATAAATAAACAAAATACTAATAAAATAATATATATTTGTATGAGTAAACGTGTATGTTGCATATTTTTTCAATACAAATTTACCTTATTATATACGCATTTTGTATATTAATTTTAATACAAATTTAATTATTCGATGTGTATTTTTGTATCTGTATTTTTATAAACATATGCTTTATTGTTTGGGTATTTTGCATCTTTATTTTCATACAAATCTACATTATTTTATTGATATTCTGCTCATTCATTTTGATACGAATTGACATTATTTTATGTATTTTGTATATTTTTCATACAAATTTACGTTATTTTATGTGTATTTGTTTATATATTTTGACACAAATTTGCAATATTTTATGGGTATTTTGTATATACATTTCAAAAGAAATTTACCTAGTTTTATGTGTATTTTGTATATCTATTCTCATACAAACTCAAATTATTTCTATGTATTTTTGTATATATTTTAATACAAATTTAATTATGTTATGTGTATTTTGTAAATTTATTTTCATTCAAATATATATTATTTTATTGGTGTTTTGTTGATTTATATTGATACGAATTTACTTTATTTTATATGTACTTTGTATATATATTTTTATACGCTTTTACATTATTTAATATCTATTTTGAATACATATTTTTATACAAATTCAAGGTATTTTATGTGTATTTCTATATATTTTTATATAAATTTACATTATTTTATGTGTATTTTGTATATATATTTTTTTACAAATCTACCTTATTTTATGTTTATTTTGTTTGTGTATTTTGTATTTTTATATTTATCCAAATACACATTCTTTTATTGGTATTTTGTTTATTTATTTTAATTCGAATTTACATTATTTTATGTGTATTTTGTATACATTTTTTTATACGTATTTACTTAATTTTATGTGTATTTTGTATATATATTTTTATTGAAATCTGCGTTTTTTATTTGTATTCGTATATATATTTTGAAACAAATTTACATTGTTTTATATGTATTTTTGCATATCTCTTTCAATACAAATTTACCTTATTGTATGTGCTTTTTGTATATTTATTTCAATGCAAATTTAAATATTTTATGTGTATTTTGGTATATATATTTTTAAAGATTAAGAAAATTTGAATAAAAATATATTCAAAAAAACAAAAAAATAAATTTCAATTTGTATGAAAACAGATATAAAAAATACACATATAATTAGTTAAATTTGTATTTAAATACATGTACAAAATACACATAAAATAATGTAAGTTTGTATGAAATGAAAACAAATTCACATAAAATTCGAGTCTAAATAAATAAACAAAATATCAATAAAAGAATGTGTATTTGTATGAAAATAGATATACAAAATACACATAAAATAACCTAAATTTGTATCAAACTATATACAAAAATACACAAAAATATTTTAAATTTGTATGAAAAAAAATATACAAAATACACATAAAATTAGGTAAATTTGTATTGAAATACATACACAAAATACACATAAAATATTGTAAATTTGAATGAAAATACATAAACAAATACACTTAAAATAACGTAAATTTATATAAAAAAAAATATGTACAAAACACAAATAGAATAATGTAAAATCGTATCAAAATAAATACACAGAATATTAGTCAAATAATGTAAATTTGTATGCAAATAAAGCAAAATACACATAATATAACTATTTTTTTTTTTTAAATATATATACCAAAATACACATAAAAAATTTAATTTCTATTAAAATAAATATAAAAAACACATACAATAAGGTAAATTTGTATTGAAATAGATATGCAAAATACATATAAAACAATGTAAATTTGTTTCAAAATATATATGAATACATAAAATAGCATAGATTTCAAAAAATATATATACAAAATGCACATAAAATGAAGTAAATACGTATAAAAAATGTATACAAAATACATAAAATAATGTAAATTCGTATCAAAATAAATAAACAAAATACCAATAAAAGAATGTGTATTTGTATGAATATAAATATACAAAATACACATAAAATAACGTAAATTTATATAAAACTATATACAAAAATACACAGAAGTAATTAAATTTGTATGAAAATATATACAAAATACACACAAAATAAGCTAAATTTGAATTGAAATATATATACAAAATACATGAAATAAAGTAAATTTTGTATCAAAATATGTATACAAATACACATATAATAACGTAAATTTGTATGAAAATATATAAACAAAATACACATTAAATAATGTAAATACGTATAAAAAATATGTACAAAATGCATATAATCATGTAATTCGTATCAAAATAAATAAACAAAATACCAATAAAATAATATAAATTTGTATGAGTAAATGTGCCTGTTGCATATTTTTTCAATACAAATTTACCTTATTATACGCATTTTGTATATTAATTTTTATACAAATTTAATTATTCGATGTGTATTTTTGTATCTGTATTTTTATAAACATATGCTTTATTTTTGCTTTGCATCTTTATTTCATACAAATTTACATTATTTTATCGATATTCTGCTCATTCATTTTGATACGAATTGACATTATTCTATGTGTATTTGTATATATTTTCATACAAATTTACGTTATTTTATGTGTATTTGTTTATATTTGACACAAATTTACAATATTTTATGGGTATTTTGTATACATTTCAAAAGAAATTTACCTAGTTTTATGTGTATTTTGTATATCTATTTTCATACAAACTCAAATTATTTCTATATATTTTTGTATATATTTTAATACAAATTTTAGTTATGTTATGTGTATTTTGTAAATTTATTTTCATTCAAATATATATTATTTTATTGGTGTTTTGTTGATTTATATTGATACGAATTTACATTATTTTATATGTTCTTTGTATATATATTTTTATACGCTTTTACATTATTTAATATTTATTTTGAATATATATTTTTATACAAATTCATGGTATTTTATGTGTATTTGTATGTATATTTTCATATAAATTTACATTATTTTATGTGTATTTTGTACATATATTTTATTACAAATCTACCTTAATTTATGTTTATTTTGTATGTGTATTTCTATGTACACATTTTTTATTGGTATTTTGTTTATTTATTTTAATTCGAATTTACTTTATTTTATGTGTATTTTGTATACATTTTTTTATACGTATTTACCTCATTTTATGTGTATTTTGTATATATATTTTTATAGAAATCTACGTTTTTTTTATTTGTATTCGTATATATTTTTTGAAACAAATTTACATTGTTTTATATGTATTTTTGCCTATCTCTTTCAATACAAATTTACCTTATTGTATGTGCATTTTGTATATTTATTTTAATGCAGATTTAAATATTTTATGTGTATTTTGGTATATATATTTTTTATAAGAAATGCGCTATTTTATGGGAATTTTGCGTCTTTATTTTCATACAAATTTACATTATTTTATTAATATTCGGTGTATTTATTTTGATACGATGTTACATTATTCTATTTTTTTTTGTATATACTTTTTTATACATATTCACATTATTTAATGTGTATCTTGCATATATATTTTATACAAATTTATTATCTATTATCTATTTTCATACATATACACATTCTTTTCATGATATTTTGTTTATTTATTTTGACACGAATTTACATTATTTGATATGTATTTTGTATATATATTTTTATACGTATTTACATAATTTCATATGTATTTTGTATATATATTTCTATAGAAATCTACTTTTGTTTATGTGTATTTGTATATATATTTTAAACAAATTTACATTGTTTTATATGTATTTTGAATATATCTTTCAATACAAATTTACCTACTGTATATGCATTTTGTATATTTATTTGAATACAAATTTAAATATTTTATGTGTATTTTGTAAATATATTTTATAAAAATGCGATAATTTTGGGAATTTTTGCATCTTTATTTTCATACAAATTTACATTATCTTATTGATATTCTATGTATTTATTTTGAAACGATTTTACTTTATTCTATTTGTTTTTTGTATATATTTTTTTTATACACATTTACATTATTTAATGTGTATCTTGCATATATATTTTAAACAAATTTACGTTATTTTAAGTGTATTTGTTTATGTATTTTCATTCAAATTTACATTATTTGGTGTAATTTTGTATATATTTCAATAAATTTACCTAGTTTTCTGTGTATTTTCTATATTTCTTTTCAAACAAATTTAAATTATTTTGTGTATTTTTTGTATATAGTTTTTTTTTATACAAATTTAGGTTATTTATGTGCGCATTTACATTATTTAGTGTGTGTTTTGTATATATATTTTTTTGCAAATTTACTTTATTTTATGTGCGTTTTGTACATATATTTTATAGAATTTTGCATTATTTGTATAAGTTTTCTCATACAAATTTACATTATTTTATTGCTATTTTGTTTATTTTATTTTGATGCGAATTACATGATTATATGTGTATTTTGTACATATTTTTTGCGTATTTACATTACTTAATGTGTATTTTGTTTAGTGTTTTTAAACAAATCTACGTTATTATATGTATTTGTATAGATATTTTGATACAGATTTACATTATTTTATGTATTTTGTATGTACATTTCAATTCAAATTTAGCTTATTTTAGCTGTATTTTGTATATATATTTTCATACAAATTTAATTACTTCTGTGTATTTTGTATATAGTTTTATACAAATTTACGATATTTTTGTGTATTTTGTATATTTATATTTATACAAATACACATTCTTTACTGGTATTTTGTTTATTTATTTTGATACGATTTTATGTGTATTTTGTATTCATTTTTATACGGATTTACTTCATTTTATGTATTTTGTATATATTTTATAGAAATCTACGTTATTTTATGTATTCTTATATATATGTTTTGAAACAAATTTACATTGTTTTTATATATTTTGAATATCTCTCAATACAAATTTACCTTAAAAATACAAATACACATAAAAATTAAATTTATTAAAATAAACAAATACAATAAGGTAAATTTGAATTGAAATATATATACAAAATACATATAAAACAATGTAAATTTGTTTCAAAATATATATACGAATACATATAATAACGTGATTTGTTTAAAATATATATATAAATATATATAATGTAAATACGTATAAAAAATGTATATAAAATACACATATAATCATGTAAATTGTATCCAACTAAATAAACAAAATATCAATAAAATAATGGAAATTTGTATGATAAAAATAAAAAAATACAGATAAAATAACGCTAATTTCTATAAAAATTTATGTCAAAAAATGAACGTAAAATAAAGTAACTTTGGATAAAAATCTATATACAAAACACACATTAAATAAAGTAAATGTGTACATAAAATAACCTAAATTTGTATAAAACTATATACAAAAAACACACAAATAATTTAAATTTGTATAAAAAATAAACAAAAATAATTTAAAAAAACAAATAACATTAGGTTAATTTGTATTGAAATACATATACAAAATACACAAAAAATAATGTAAATTTGAAAGAAAATATATAAACAAATACACATATAATAACGTAAATTTCTATGAAATATATACTCAAAATACACATTAAATAATGTAAATATGTATAAAAATATATATATACAAAACACAAATAGAATAATGTAAAATCGTATCAAAATATATACACAGAATATTAATAAAATAATGTAAATTTGTATGAAAATTAAGATGCAATATACGTATAAAATAACACATTTTTTATAAAATTATTGATACCAAAATACACATGAAATATTTGAATTTGTTTTAAAATAAATATACAAAATGCACATACAATAAGCTAAATTTGTATTGAAATAGATATGCAAAATACATATAAAATAATGTAAATTTGTTTAAAAATATATATACGAATACACATAAAATAATGTAAATTCGTATAAATGTAAATAAACAATATACCAATAAAAGAATGTGTATTTGAATAAATATAAATATACAAAATGCACATAAAATACGTAAATTTATATAAAACTATATACATAAAATAACGCAAATTTCTATAAAAATATATGTACAAAAATGAACATAAAATAAATTTGCATAAAAATATATATACAAAACACACTTTAGATAATGTAAATGAGTATAAAAATATGTATACAAAATACCTATGAAATAATCTAAATTCGTATCGAATTAAATTAAGAAAATATCAATTAAATAATGTAATTTTGGATGAAAATATATATACAAAATACACATAAAATAGCCTAAATACAAATACAAATACACACATAAAATAATTTAATATCGAATGAAATAAATATACAAAATAAACATAAAATAAGGTAAATTTGTAATGAATTATATGAAAAAATACACATAAAATAATATAAATTTGTATGAAAATATATATACAAATACACATTAAATAACATGAATTTGTATAAAATTTGTATCAAAATATATACTTATACACACAATAAATTAACGTAATTTATACAAAATACACATAAAATAATTTAAATACGTAGAAAAATATATATACAAAAAACACATAAATTAATGTAAATTTGTATGAAAATATATAAGCAAATACACATAAAATAATGTAAATTTGGATAAAATATACAAAATACACATAGAATAATGTTAAATCGTATCAAAATAAATAAAGAGAATATCAATAAAATAATGTAAATTTGTATGAAAATAAAGATGCAAAATATCCATATAATAACGCATATTTGCATAAAAATATATATACAAAAATACATATAAAATAATTAAATTTGTATTAAAATAAATATACAAAATGCACGTACAGTAAAGTAAATTTGTATTGAAATAGATATGCAAAATACACATCAATAATGTAAAGTTGTATCAAAATATACGAATACTCATAAAATAGAGTAAATTTCTATGAAAATATTCATACAAAATAGATATACAAAATACACAAATAACTAGTTAAATTTGTATTTAAATACATGTACAAAAAACACATAAAATAATGTAGATTTGTATGAAATGAAAACAAATACATTTTATATAAAATATATACAAAAGACACATAGAATAATGTAAAATCATATCAAAATAAATTCACAGAATATCAATAAAATAATATAAATTTGTATGAAAATAAAGATGCAAAAAACCCATAAAATAAAGCATATTTTTATAAAAATACATATAAAAAAAATACACATGGATTAATCAAATTTGTATTAAAATTAATATACAAAATGCACATACAATAAGGAAAATTTGTATTGAAAAAATATGCAAATATATATATATATATATATATATATATATATATATATATATATATATATATATATATATATATATATATATATATATATATATATATATATATATATATATATATATATATATATATATATATATATATATATATATATATATATATATATATATATATATATATATATATATATATATATACGAATACACATAAAATAACTCAGATTTCTATAGAAATATATATACAAAATACACTTGAAATAATGTAAATACGTATAAAATATATATACAAAATACACATTAAAAAATGTTAATTCGTGTCAAAATAAATAAACAAAATATCATGAAAAGAATGTGTATTTGTATGAAAATAGATATACAAAATACACATAAAATAACCTAAATTTGTATAAAACTAAATACAAAAATACACAAAAATAATTCAAACTTGTATGAAAATAAATATACAAAAAACATATAAAAATAGGTAAATTTGTATTGAAATACATATACAAAATACACATAAAATAATGTAACTTTGAATGAAAATATATAAACATATAGACTTAAAATAACGTAAATTTGTATCAAATATATATACAAAAAAAAACATTAAATAATGTAAATATGTATAAAAAAATATATACAAAACAAATAAAATAATGTAAAATCGTATCAAAATAAATACAGAAAATATTAAAAAAATAATGTAAATTTGTATGAAAATTAAGATTTTTTATAAAAATATATATACGAAAAAACATAAAATATTTGATTTTGTATTAAAATAAATAGATATACAAAATACACATAAAATAAGCTAAATTTGAATTGAAATATATATACAAAATACATAAAATAATGTAAATTTGTATCAAAATACCTATACAAATACACATATAATAACGTTAATTTGTATAAAATATATAAACAAAACACACATTAAATAATGTAAATACGTATAAAAAAATGTACAAAATACACAAATAATCATGCAATTCGTATCAAAATAAATAGACAAAATACCAATAAAATAATGTAAATTTCTATGAGAAAACATATACAAAATACACATAAATATTGCATATATCAATAAAAATATATATAATATAATATATTTTTATACATATTTAAAATATTTAATGTATATTTTGTAATATATATTTTATCCAAATTTACGTGATTTTATATGTATTTGTTTATATATTTTCATACAAATTTACATTATTTTATGTGAGTTTTGTATATGTATTTCAAAACAAATTTGCCTAACTTTATGTGTATTTTGCATATCTATTTTCAAACAAATTTAAATTATTTTTGTGTATTTTTGTATATATTTTTATACAAATTTTAGTTATTTTATTTGTTTTTGTATATATATTTTCCAACAAATATACATTCCTTTATTGGAATTTTGTGTATTTAATTTTTTACGAATTTACATTATTTTATGTGTATTTTGTATATATATTTTTCTACGTATTTAAACTATTTTATGTGTATTCTATATATAGATTTTCATAAAAATTTCCGTTATTTTATTGTTTGTATTCGTATATATTTTGAAACAAATTTTATACAAATTCATGTTATTTTATGTGTCTTTGTATATATATTTACAAATTTATATTATTTTATGTGTATTCATATATTTTATTACAAATTTACCTTATTTTATGTTTATTTTGTATATTTATTTCATTCAATTTTAAATTATTTAATGTGTATATTTGTATTTGTATTTAGGTTATTTTATGTGTGTTATCTATATATATTTTCATCCAAAATTACATTATTTTATTGTTATTTTCTTAATTTAACTCGATACGAGTTTAGATTATTTCATAGGTATTTTGAATACATATTTTTATACTCATTTACATTATCTAATGTGTGTTTTGTATATATTTTTTTATGCAAACTAATTTTATGTGCATTTTTGTACATATATTTTTATAGAAACTTAAAACGTTATTTTATGTGTATTTTGAATGTTTTCTCATACAAATTTACATTATTTAATTAGTTTTTTGTTTATTTATTTTGATACGAATGACTTGATTATTTGTGTATTTTGTAAATATTTTTTTGATACGTATTTACATTACTTAATGTGTATTTTGTTTATGTATTTTTTTTACAAATTTACGTTATTATATGTGTATTTGTTAAAAATATTTTGAAACGAATTTACTTTATTTTATGTATTTTGTATATATATTTCAATTCAAATTTAGCTTATTTTGTGTGTATTTTGTATATCTATTTTCATACAAATTTAATTACTTCTGTGTATTTTTGTATATAGTTTTATACAAATTTAAGTTATTTTATGTGCATTTTGTATATTTATATTTATACAAATACACATTCTCTTATTGGTATTTTGTTTATTTATATTTATACGAATTTACATTATTTTATGTGAATTTTGTATACATTTTTTATTCGTATTTACTTAATTTTATTTGTATTTTGTATATATATATTTATAGAAATCTACGTTATTTTATGTGTATTCGTATATATATTTTGAAACAAATTTACATTGTTTTATATGTATTTTGCATATCTATTTCAATACAAATTTACCTTATTGTATGTGCATTTTGTATATTTATTTTAATACAAATTCAAATATTTTATCTGTATTTTGGTATATATAATTTAAAAAAAAATTCGTTATTTTATAGGTATTTTGCATCTTAGTTTTCATACAAATGTACATTATTTTATTAATATTCTGTGTATATATTTTGATACGATTTTATATTATACTATTGTGTTTTGTATATATTTTTTTTACATATTTTCATTATTTAATGTGTATTTTTATATATATATTATACAAATTAACGTTATTTTAAGTGTATTTGTTTATATAATTTCATTCAAATTTACATTATTTAAAGTGTTTTTTGTATATGTATTTCAATACAAAATTCCCTTATTTTATGTGTATTTTGTATATATATTTTCATACAAATTTAATTATTTTTGTGTTTTTTTGTATATACATATAGAGTAAATTTCTATGAAAATATATATTCAAAATACATATAAAATTATGTAAATTAGTATAAAAATATATATATCATATACACTTAAAAAAAAGGAAAATTCGTATCAAAATAAATAAACAAAATTCCGATAAAAGAACGTATATTTGTAGGAAAATAAATATACAAAATACACATAAAATTACGAAAACAAAACAAAAAAATAAAATTCAATTTGTATGAAAATAGATATACAAAATACACATAATTAGTTAAATTTGTATTTAAATACATGTACAAAATGCACATAAAATAATGTAAATATGTATGAAATGAAAACAAATTCACATAAAATAACGTACATTTGTATAAAATAGATATACAAAATATACATAGAATAATGTAAACTCGTATCAAAATAAATACACAGAATTCAATAAAATAATATAATTTTGTATAAAAAAAAAAGATGCAAAATACCCATAAAATAAAGCATATTTTTTTAAAAATACTACAAGAATACACATAGAATAATTAAATTTGTATTGAAATTAATATACAAAATGCACTTACAATAAGGTAAATTTGTAATGAAAAAATATACAAAATGCACATAAAATAATGTAAATTTGTTTCAAAATATATATACGAATACACATAAAATAACGTAGATTTCTATAAAAATACAAACACAAAATACAGATAATATTAAGTAAATACGTATAAAAAAATGTATACAAAATACACATAAAATAATGTAAATTCGTATAAATGTAAATAAACAATATACCAATAAAAGAATGTGTATTTGAATAAATATAAATATACAAAATGCACATAAAATACGTAAATTTATATAAAACTATATACATAAAATAACGCAAATTTCTATAAAAATATATGTACAAAAATGAACATAAAATAAATTTGCATAAAAATATATATACAAAACACACTTTAGATAATGTAAATGAGTATAAAAATATGTATACAAAATACCTATGAAATAATCTAAATTCGTATCGAATTAAATTAAGAAAATATCAATTAAATAATGTAATTTTGGATGAAAATATATATACAAAAATACACATAAAATAGCCTAAATACAAATACAAATACACACATAAAATAATTTAATATCGAATGAAATAAATATACAAAATAAACATAAAATAAGGTAAATTTGTAATGAAATATATGAAAAAATACACATAAAATAATATAAATTTGTATGAAAATATATATACAAATACACATTAAATAACATGAATTTGTATCAAAATATATACTTATACACACAATAAAATAACGTAATTTATACAAAATACACATAAAATAATTTAAATACGTAGAAAAATATATATACAAAAAACACATAAATTAATGTAAATTTGTATGAAAATATATAAGCAAATACACATAAAATAATGTAAATTTGGATAAAATATATATACAAAATGAACATTAAATAATGTAAATATGTATAAAAAAAAATATACAAAATACACATAGAATAATGTTAAATCGCATCAAAATAAATAAAGAGAATATCAATAAAATAATGTAAATTTGTATGAAAATAAAGATGCAAAATATCCATATAATAACGCATATTTGCATAAAAATATATATACAAAAATACATATAAAATAATTAAATTTGTATTAAAATAAATATTCAAAATGCACGTACAGTAAAGTAAATTTGTATTGAAATAGATATGCAAAATACACATCAATAATGTAAAGTTGTATCAAAATATACGAATACTCATAAAATAGAGTAAATTTCTATGAAAATATTCATACAAAATAGATATACAAAATACACAAATAACTAGTTAAATTTGTATTTAAATACATGTACAAAAAACACATAAAATAATGTAGATTTGTATGAAATGAAAACAAATACATTTTATATAAAATATATATACAAAATACACATAGAATAATGTAAAATCATATCAAAATAAATTCACAGAATATCAATAAAATAATATAAATTTGTATGAAAATAAAGATGCAAAAAACCCATAAAATAAAGCATATTTTTATAAAAATACATATAAAAAAATACACATGGATTAATCAAATTTGTATTAAAATTAATATACAAAATGCACATACAATAAGGAAAATTTGAATTGAAAAAATATGCAAAATACACATAAAACAATGTAAATTTGTTTCAATATATATATATACGAATACACATAAAATAACACAGATTTCTATAGAAATATATATACAAAATACACTTGAAATAATGTAAATACGTATAAAATATATATACAAAATACACATTAAATAATGTTAATTCGTGTCAAAATAAATAAACAAAATATCATGAAAAGAATGTATTTGTATGAAAATAGATATACAAAATACACATAAAATAACCTAAATTTGTATAAAACTAAATACAAAAATACACAAAAATAATTCAAACTTGTATGAAAATAAATATACAAAAAACATATAAAAATAGGTAAATTTGTATTGAAATACATATACAAAATACACATAAAATAATGTAAATTTGAATGAAAATATATAAACATATAGACTTAAAATAACGTAAATTTGTATCAAATATATATACAAAAAAAAACATTAAATAATGTAAATATGTATAAAAAAATATATACAAAACAAATAAAATAATGTAAAATCGTATCAAAATAAATACAGAAAATATTAATAAAATAATGTAAATTTGTATGAAAATTAAGATTTTTTATAAAAATATATACACGAAAAAACATAAAATATTTGATTTTGTATTAAAATAAATAGATATACAAAATACACATAAAATAAGCTAAATTTGAATTGAAATATATACAAAATACATAAAATAATGTAAATTTGTATCAAAATACCTATACAAATACACATATAATAACGTTAATTTGTATAAAAATATATAAACAAAACACACATTAAATAATGTAAATACGTATAAAAAAATGTACAAAATACACAAATAATCATGCAATTCGTATCAAAATAAATAGACAAAATACCAATAAAATAATGTAAATTTCTATGAGAAAACATATACAAAATACACATAAATATTGCATATATCAATAAAAATATATATAATATAATATATTTTTATACATATTTAAAATATTTAATGTATATTTTGTAATATATATTTTATCAAAATTTACGTGATTTTATATGTATTTGTTTATATTTTTTCAAACAAATTTACATTATTTTATGTGAGTTTTGTATATGTATTTCAAAACAAATTTGCCTAACTTTATGTGTATTTTGCATATCTATTTTCAAACAAATTTAAATTATTTTTGTGTATTTTTGTATATATTTTTATACAAATTTTAGTTATTTTATTTCTTTTTTGTATATATATTTTCCAACAAATATACATTCTTTTATTGGAATTTTGTGTATTTAATTTTTTACGAATTTACATTATTTTATGTGTATTTTGTATATATATTTTTCTACGTATTTAAACTATTTTATGTGTATTTTATATATAGATTTTCATAAAAATTTCCGTTATTTTATTGTGTGTATTCGTATATATTTTGAAACAAAATTTATACAAATTCATGTTATTTTATGTGTCTTTGTATATATATTTTCATACAAATTTATATTATTTTATGTGTATTCTTACATATATTTTATTACAAATTTACCTTATTTTATGTTTATTTTGTATATTTATTTCATTCAATTTTAAATTATTTAATGTGTATATTTGTATTTGTATTTAGGTTATTTTATGTGTGTTATCTATATATATTTTCATCCAAAATTACATTATTTTATTGTTATTTTCTTAATTTAACTCGATACGAGTTTAGATTATTTCATAGGTATTTTGAATACATATTTTTATACTCATTTACATTATCTAATGTGTGTTTTGTATATATTTTTTTATGCAAACTAATTTTATGTGCATTTTTGTACATATATTTTTATAGAAACTTAAAACGTTATTTTATGTGTATTTTGAATGTTTTCTCATACAAATTTACATTATTTAATTAGTTTTTTGTTTATTTATTTTGATACGAATGACTTGATTATTTGTGTATTTTGTAAATATTTTTTTGATACGTATTTACATTACTTAATGTGTATTTTGTTTATGTATTTTTTTTACAAATATAAGTTCTAATATGTGTATTTGTTAAAAATATTTTGAAACGAGTTTACTTTATTTTATGTATTTCGTATATATATTTCAATTCAAATTTAGCTTATTTTGTGTGTATTTTGTATATCTATTTTCATACAAATTTAATTACTTCTGTGTATTTTTGTATATAGTTTTATACAAATTTACCTTATTGTATGTGCATTTTGTATATTTATTTTAATACAAATTCAAATATTTTATCTGTATTTTGGTATATATAATTTAAAAAAAAATTCTTTATTTTATAGGTATTTTGCATCTTAGTTTTCATACAAATGTACATTATTTTATTAATATTCTGTGTATATATTTTGATACGATTTTATATTATACTATTTGTGTTTTGTATATATTTTTTTTACATATTTTCATTATTTAATGTGTATTTTTATATATATTTTATACAAATTAACTTTATTTTAAGTGTATTTGTTTATATAATTTCATTCAAATTTACATTATTTTAAGTGTTTTTTGTATATGTATTTCAATACAAATTTCCCTTATTTTATGTGTATTTTGTATATATATTTTCATACAAATTTAATTATTTTTGTGTTTTTTTGTATATACATATAGAGTAAATTTCTATGAAAATATATATTCAAAATACATATAAAATTATGTAAATTAGTATAAAAATATATATATCATATACACCTAAAAAAATGAAAATTTAGTATCAAAATAAATAAACAAAATTCCGATAAAAGAACGTATATTTGTAGGAAAATAAATATACAAAATACACATAAAATTACGAAAACAAAACAAAAAAATAAAATTCAATTTGTATGAAAATATATATACAAAATACACATAATTAGTTAAATTTGTATTTAAATACATGTACAAAATGCACATAAAATAATGTAAATATGTATGAAATGAAAACAAATTCACATAAAATAACGTACATTTGTATAAAATAGATATACAAAATATACATAGAATAATGTAAAATCGTATCAAAATAAATACACAGAATTCAATAAAATAATGTAATTTTGTATAGAAAAAAAGATGCAAAATACCTATAAAATAAAGCATATTTTTTTAAAAATACATATACAAGAATACACATAGAATAATTAAATTTGTATTGAAATTAATATACAAAATGCACGTACAATAAGGTAAATTTGTAATGAAAAAATATACAAAATGCACATAAAACAATGTATATTTGTTTCAAAATATATATACGAATACACATAAAATAACGTATATTTCTATAGAAATATATATACAAAATACACAAGAAATGACGTAAATACGCATAAAAATATATATACACAAAACACATTAAATAATGTAAATTGGCATCAAAATAAATAAACAAAATATCAATAAAAGAATGTGTATTTGTATGAAAATAAATATACAAAATACACATAAAATATTGTAAATTTGTATAAAATTCTATTCAGAAAATACACAAAAATAATTTAAATTTGTATAAAAATATACATATAACTAAACAAAATACACATAAAAATAGTTAATTTTCTATAGAAATACATATACAAAATACACATAAAATAATGTAAATTTGAAAGAAAATATATAAACAAATACACTTAAAATAACGTAAATTTGTATGAAATATATATAGAAAATACACACTAAATAATGTAAATATGTATAAAAAATATATATACAAAACACAAATAGAATAATGTAAAATAGTATCAAAATAAATACACAGAATATTAATAAAATAATGTAAATTTGTATGAAAATAAAGATGCAAAATACCCATAAAACAACGCATTTTTTATGAAAATATATATACCAAAATACACATAAAATATTTAAATTTGTATTTCAATAAATATACAAAATGCACATACAATAAGGTAAATTTGTATTGAAATAGATATGCAAAATACACATAAAACAATGTAAATTTGTTTCAAAATATATATACGAATACACATAAAATAACGTAGATTTCTAAAAAAAATATATATACAAAATACACATAAAATGAAGTAAATACAAATAAGAAAATGTATACAAAATACACATAAAATAATGTAAATTCGTATCAAAATAAATAAACTAAATGCCAATAAAAGAATGTTTACTTGTATAAATATAAATATACAAAATACACATAAAATAACGTAAAATTGTATAAAACTATATACAAAAATAAACAAAAATAATTAAATTTGTATGAAAATAGATATACAAAAGACACATAAAATAAGCTAAATTTGAATTGAAATAAATATAGAAAAAATATAAAATAATGTAAATTTGTATCAAAATACATATTCAAATACACATATAATAACGTAAATTTGTATAAAAATATATAAACAAAATACACATTAAATAATGTAAATACGTATAAAAAATATGTACGTAATGTAAAAATTTATAAAATTAAAGAGGCAAAATACCCATAAAATAAATCATATTTAAAAAAATATATATACAAAAATACACATAAAATAATTGAATTTGTATTAAAATAAATATACAAAATACACATACAATAAGGTAGATTTTTATTGAAATAAATATGCAAAAAACACATAAAATAATGAAATTTTTTATCAAAATATATACGAATACACCCAATAAAATTACGTAAATTTTTATGAAAATATATATACAAAATGCACATAAAATAATGTAAATACATAGAAAAATATATATACAAAATACACATAAAATAATGTAAATTCGTATCAAAATAAATAAACAAAATTTACTCTAAAAGAATGTATATTTGTAGGAAAATATATATACAAAATACAAATAAAATAACAAAAATTTGTATAAAAATATATACAAAAATACACAAAAATAATTTAAATTTGTTTGAAAATAGATATGCAAAATACACATGAAATTAGGCAAATTTTTATTGAAATACTTATACAAAATACACATAAAATAATGTAAATTTGTATGAAAATATATAAACAAATACACATAAGATAACGTAAATTTCTATAAAATATACGTACAAAATATACATTAAATAATGTAAATATGTCTAAAAATATATATATATATACAAAATACACAGAATAACGTAAAATCGTATCAAAATAAATAAACAGACTATCAATAAACTAATGTAAATTTGTATGAAAATAAAGATGCAAAATACCCATATAATAACGCATATTTGTTTAAAAATATATATACAAAAATACACATAAAATAATTAAATTTGTATCAAAATAAATATACAAAATGCACATACAATAAAGAAAACTTGTATTGAAATAGATATGCGAAATACACATAAATAATGTAAATTTGTATCAAAATATATATACGAATACACATAAAATAGAGTAAATTTCTATGAAAATATATATACATATAATACATATATAATATATGTAAATATATATATATATATATATATATATATATATATATATATATATATATATATAAATATATATATATATATATATATATATATATATATATATATATATATATATATATATATATATATATATATATATATATATCAAATACACCTAAATAATGTAAATTCGTATCAAAATAAATAAACAAAACTCCGATAAAAAACGCATATTTGTAGGAAAATAAATATAGAAAATACACTTAAAATAACGAAAATTTGTATAAAAATATATACAAAAAAAAAACACGATAATCATATCAATTTGTATGAAAATTGATATACAAAATACACATATAATTAGTTAAATTTATATTTAGATACATGTACAAAATACACATAAAAAATGTAAATTTCTATGAAATGAAAACAAATCCACATAAAATAAGGTACATTTGTATAAAATATACATACAAAATACACATAGAATAATGTAAAATCGTATCAAAATAAGTACACAATATATCAATAAAATTATTTAAATTTGTATGAAAATAAAGATGCAAAATACCGATAAAATAAAGCATATTTAAAAAAAAATACATATACAAAAATATACATTGAATAATTAGATTTGTATTAAAATTAATATACAAAATGCACATACTATAAGGTAAATTTGTATTGAAAAAAAAAATGAAAAATACACATAAAACAGTGTAAATTTGTTTCAAAATATATAAATGAATACACATAAAATAAAGTAGATTTCTATAGGAATATATATACAAAATATACATGAAATGATGTAAATACGTATAAAAATATATATACAAAATACAAATTAAATAATGAAAACTCGCGTCAAAATAAATAAACAAAATATCAATAAAAGAATGTGTATTTGTATGAAAATAAATATACAAAATACACATAAGATAACCTAAATTTCTATAAAACTATATACAAAAATACACAAAAATATTTTAAATTTGTATGAAAATAAATATACAAAATACACATAAAATTAGGTAAATTTGTATTTAAATACATATACAAAATACACATAAAATAATGTAAATTTGAATGAAAATACATGAACAAATACACTTAAAATAACGTAAATTTGTATAAAAAAATATATACAAAACACAAATAGAATAATGTAAATTCGTATTAAAATAAATACACAGAATATTAATAAAATAATGTAAATTTGTATGAAAATAAAGAGGCAAAATACCTATAAAATAACGCATTTTTTTTATTTATAAAAATATATATACCAAAATACACATAAAAAAAATTGTATTAAACTAAATATATAAAAAACACATACAATAAGGTAAATTTGTATTGAAATAGATATGCAAAATACATATAAAACAATGTAAATTTGTCTCAAAATATATATACGAATACACATAAAATAACGTAGATTTCTATAAAAATATATATACAAAATACACATAAAATGAGGTAAATACGTATAATAAAAATGAATACAAAATACATATAAAATAATGTAAATTCGTATCAAAATAAATAAACAAAATACCAATAAAAGAATGTGTATTTGTATATATATAAATATACATAATTCACATAAAAAGTATTATATAAATTTACGTTATTTTATGCGTATTTTTTATATTTATATTTATACAAATACACATTCTTTTATTGGTATTTTGTTTATTTATTTTGATACGAATTTACATTATTTTATGTGTATTTTGTACACATTTTTTTATACGTATTTACTTCATTTTACGTGTATTTTGTTTATATATTTTCATAGAAATCTACGCTATTTTATGTGTATTCGTATACATTTTTTGAAACAAATTTACATAGTTTTATATGTATTTTGCATATCTATTTCAATACAAATTTAAATTAGTGTATGTGTATTTTGTATAATTATTTTAATACAAATTTAAATTTTTTATGTGTATTTTGGTATATATATTTTTATAAGAAAATGTGTTATTTTATGGGTATTTTTCTTCTTTATTTTCATACAAATTTACATTATTTTATTAATATTCTGAATATTTATTTTGATACGATTTTACAATATTCTATTTGTGTTTTCTCTTTTTTTTATATATTTTTACATTATTTAGTTTGTATTTTGTATATATATTTCATACAAATTTACGTTATTTTAAGTGTATTTGTTTATGTATTTTCATTCAAATCTACATTATTTTATGTGTATCTTGTATACGTATTTCAACACAAATTTACCTAATTTTATGTGTATTTTGTATATTTATTTTCATACAAGTTTAAATTATTTTTGTGTATTTTTGTATATATTTTTATACAAATTTAGGTTATTTTATGTGTATTTTGTATATCTATTTTCATACAAATACACATTCTTTTATCGATATTTTGTTTACTTATTTTGACGCGAATTTACATTATTTAATGTGTATTTTGTATATATATTTTTATACGTATTTACATCATTTCATGTGTATTTTGTATATATATTTCTATAGAAATCTACGTTATTTTAAGTGTGTTTGTAAATATATTTTGAAACAAATTTACACTGTTTTATGTGTATTTTGCATATTTTTTCAATACAAATTTTCCTTATTGTATGTGCATTTTGTATATTAATTTTAATACAAATATAATTATACTATGTATATTTTTGTTTATGTAATTTTATAAAAATATGCTTTATTTTATGGGTATTTTGCATCTTTATTTTCATACAAATTTACATTATTTTATTGATACTCTGTGTATTTGTGATGATACGATTTTACAATATTCCATGTGTTTTTTGAATATATATTTTATACAAATGTACGTTATTTTATGTGTAATTGTTTTCATTTCATACAAATTTACATTATTTTATGTGTATTTTGTACATGTATTTAAATACAAATTTAACTAATAATTTGTGTATTTTGTATATCTATTTTCATACAAACTGAATTTTTCTTTTTTGTGTGTATATATTTTTATACAAATTTTTGCTATTTTATGTGTATTTTGTATATTTATTTTCCAAAAAATATACGTTCTTTTATCGGAATTTTGTTTATTTATTTTGATACGAATTTACATTATTTTAGGGGTATTTGGTATATATATTTTTATACTTATTTACATCATTATATATGTATTTTGTATGCATATTTTCATAGAAATTTACTCTATTTTATGTGTATTCGTATATATCTTTTGATAAAGATTTACATTATTTATGTGTATTTTGCATATCTATTTTAATATAAATTTACTTTATTGTATGTGCATTTTTTATATTTATTTTAATACAAATTTAATTATTTCATGTGTATTTTTGTATATTTATTTTTATTACATTTACATTATTTTATTGATATTCTGTTCATTTATTTTTATACGAGTTAATATTATTTTATGTGTATTTTGTATATATATATTTTTTTATACATATTTACATTATTTAAGGTCTATTTTGTATATATATTTTATCCAAATTTACGTTATTTTATGGGTATTTCTTTATATATTTTCATACAAATTTACATTATTTTATGTGTATTTTGATTATGTATTTCAATACAAATTTGCCTAATTTTATGTGTATTTTGGATATCTATTTTCAAACTAGTTTAACTTATTTTTGTGTATTTTTGTATATATTTTTATAAAAAATTTAGTTATTTTTTTTGTATTTTGTATATATATTTTCCTACAAATATGCACTCTTTTATTGGAATTTTGTCTATTTATTTTGATACGAATTTACATTATTTTATGTGTGTTTTGTATATATACTTTTCTACATATTTAAATTATTTTATGTGTATTTTGTATATACATTTTCATAAAAATTTACGTTATTTTCTTGTGTGTATTCGTATATATTTTGAAACAAATTTTATACAAATTCATGTTATTTTATATGTATTTGTATAAATATTTTCATACAAATTTAGATGTGTATTTTGTATACATTTTTTATACGTATTTACTTAATTTTATGTGTATTTTGTATATATATTTTTATACAGATCTACGTTATTTTGTGTATTCGTATATATATTTTTAAACAAATTTACATAGTTTTATATGTATTTTGCATATCTCTTTCAATACAAATTTACCTTAATGAATGTGCATTTTGTATATTTATTTTAATACAAATTTAAATATTTTATTTGTATTTTGGTACATATATATTTTCTAAAAAATGCGTTATTTTATGGGCTTTCGCTTCTTTATTTTCAAACAATTTTACATAATTTTATTAATATTCTGTGTATTTATTTTGATACGATTTTACCCTATTCTATTTGTGTTTTGTATATATTTTTTTCATTCATATTTGCATTATTTAATGTATATTTTGTATATATATTCTATACAAATTTACGTTATTTAAAGTGTATTTGTTTATACATTTTCATTCAAATTTACATTATTTTATGTGTATTTTGTATATGTATTTCAATACAAATTTACCTAATTTTATGTGTATTTTGTATATTTATTTTCATACAAATTTATATTATTTATGTGTATTTTTGTATGTATTTTTTATATATATTTTTATAGAAAACTGCTTTTTTTTATGTGTATTCGTATATATATTTTGAAATAAATTTACCTTGTTTTATGTGTGTTTTGCATATCTATTTCAATACAAATTTACCATAATGTTTGTTCATTTTGTATATTAATTTTAATTCAAATTTAATTATTTTATGTGTATTTTTGTATATGTATATTTATAAAAAATATGCTTTATTTTATGGGTATTTTGCATCTTTATTTTCATACAAATTTACCTTATTTTATTGACATTCTGTGTATTTATTTTGATATAATTTTACATTATTCTATGTGTATTTTGTATATATATTTTATAAAAATGTAAGCTAAATTTGAATTGAAATCTATATGCAAAATACATAAAATAATGTAAATTTGTATCAAAATATTTATACAAATACACATATAAAAAGTAAATTTTTAAAAAAATATATAAACAAAATACACATAAAAAAATGTAAATACGTATAAAAAAAATATGTACAAAATACACATATAATCATGTAATTCGTATCAAAATAAATAAACAAAATACCAATAAAATAATGTAAATTTGTGTGAGAAAACATATACAAAATACACATAAAATAACGCAAATTTCTATAACAATATATGTACAAAAATGCAAATAAAATAAAGTAAATTTGCATAAAAATATATATACAAAACACACATTAGATTATGTAAATGAGTAAAAAAATATGTATACAAAATACCTATGAAATAATCTAAACTCGTATCAAGTTAAATTAAGAAATACCAATACCAATACCAATAAAATAATGTAATTTTAGATGAAAATATATATAGAAAATACACATAAAATAACCTAAATACAAATACAAATATAGACATAAAATAATTTAAAATTAAAAGAAATAAATATAAAAAATAAACATAAAATAAGGTAAATTTGTAATGAAGTATATGTAAAATACACATAAAATAATATAAATTTGAATGAAAATATATATACAAATACACATAAAATAACATGAATTTGTACAAAATTTGTATCAAAATATATACGAATACACACAATAAAATAACGTAATTTTTTATGAAAATACATATACAAAATACACATAAAATATTGTAAATATGTAAGGAAAATATATACAAAATACACCTAGAATAATGTAAAATTGTATCAATATAAATGTACAGAATATCAATAAAGTAATGTAAAAATGAAAACAAAGATTATCTAATGTGTGTTTTGTATATATATTTTTATGCAAATTTATTTTATGTTCATTTTTGTACATATATTTTTAAAGAAATTTGCGTTATTTTATGTATATAGTTTTATATAAATTTACTTTATTTTATATATATATATATATATATATATATATATATATATATATATATATATATATATATATATATATATATATATATATATATATATATATATATATATATATATATATATATATATATATATATATATATATATATATATATACAAATACACATTCTTTTATTGATATATTGTTTATTCATATTTATACGAATTTACATTATTTTATGTGTATTTTGTATATATTTTTTTATACGTATTTACTTAATTTTATGTGTATTTTGTATATGTATTTTTATAGAAATCTACGTTATTTTATGTGTATTCGTGTATATATTTTTAAGCAAATTTACATTATTTTATATGTATTTTGCATATCTATTTCAATACAAATTTACCTTATTGTATGTGCATTTTGTATATTTATTTTAATACAAATTCAAATATTTTATAGGTATTTTGCATCTTAATTTTCATAGTAATTTAAATTATTTTATCAATATTCTGTGTATATATTTTGATACGATTTTACATTATTCTATTTGTGTTTTGTATATATTTTTTTATACATATTTACATTATTTAATGTGTGTTTTGTATATATATTTCAAACAAAATTATGTTATTATATGTGTATTTGTTTATATATTTTCTTTCAAATTTACATTATTTTATGTGTATTTTGTATACAAAATACACATAAAATAACTAAATTTGCATAAAACTTTATACAAAAATATACAAAAGTAATTAAATTTGTATAAAAATATATATAAACAAAATACACATTAAATAATGTAAATACGTATAAAAGATATGTACAAAATACACATATAATAATGTAATTCGTATCAAAATAAATAAACAAAATACCAATAAAATAATGTAAATTTGTATAAGAAAACACATACAAAATACACATAAAAGAACGGAAATTTCAATAAAAATATATGTACAAAAATGCACATAAAATAAAGTAAATTTGCATAAAATTATATATACAAAACACACATTAAATAATGTAAATGCGTATAAAAATATGTATACAAAATACCTATGAAATAATCTAAATTCTTATCGAATTAAATTAACAAAATACCAATAAATTAATGTAATTTTTCGATGGAAATATATATAGAAAATACACATAAAATAACCTAAATACAAATACAAATATACACATAAAATAATTTAATATTAAATGAAATAAATATACAAAATAAACATAAAATAAGTTAAATTTGTAATGAAATATATGTACAAAATACACATCAAATAATGTAAATTTATATGAAAATATATATACAAATACACATAAAATACCATGAATTTGTATAAAAATATATATTCAAAATAAATATTAAATAATTTAAATGCGTATAAAAATATATATACAAAGTACATATAAAATAATGTAAACTCGTATCAAAATAAATCAACAAAATACCAATAAAATAATATATATTTGAATAAAAAGAAATTTACAAAATACACATAACATAACTAAAATTTGTATTTATATATATACCAATAAAATAATTTAAATTTGTATGAAAATAAATATACAAAATACACATAAAATTAGGTAAATTTGTATTTAAATACATACACAAAATACACTTAAAATAATGTAAATTTGAATGAAAATATATAAACAAATACACTTAAAATAACATAAAATTGTATAAAATACATATACAAAATACACATTAAATAATGTAAATATATATAAAAAAATATATACAAAACACAAATAGAATAATGTAAAATCGTATCAAAATGAATACACAGAATGTTAATAAAATACTGTAAATTTGTATGAAAATTAAGATGCAAAATACCTATAAAATACGCATTTTTTATAAAAATGTACATACTAAAATACACATGAAATAATTGAATTTGTATTAAAATAAATTTACAAAAAGCACATACAATAAGGTAAATCTGTATTTAAATAGATATGCAGAATACATATAAACAATGTAAATTTGTTTCAAAATATATATACGAATACACATAAAATAAGGTAGATTTCTATAAAAATATATATACAAAATACACATAAAATTAAGTAAATACGTATAAAAAAATGTATACAAAATACACATACAATAATGTAAATTCGTATCAAAATAAATAAACAAAACACCAATACAAGAATGTATATTTGTATAAATATAAAAATACAAAATACACATTAAATAACGTAAATTTGTAATTTACATTATTATATTAATATTCTGTTTATTTATTTTGATACGATTTAACATTATTCTTTGAGTATTTTGTATATATATTCTTATACATATTTACATTACTTAATGTATATTTTGTATATATATTTTTTCCAAATTTACGTTATTTTATGTGTATTTGTTTATATATTATCATACAAATTTACATTACTTTATGTGTATTTTGTATATGTATTTCAATGCAAATTTGCCTAACTTTATGTGTATTTTGCATATCTATTTTCAAACTACTTTAAATGTTTTTTTTGTATTTTTGTATTTATTTTTATACTAATTTGAGTTATTTTATTTGTATTTTGTATATATATTTTCCTACAAATATACATTCTTTTATTGGAATTTTGTTTATTTATTTTGATACGAGTTTACATTATTTTATGTGTATTTTGTATATATATTTTTCTACGTATTTACATTATTATATGTGTATTTTGTATATATATTTTAATAAAAAAATTACACTATTTTATAGTGTGTATTCGTATTTATTTTGATTATAATTTTATACAAATTCATGTTATTTTATGAATATTTCTATATAAATTTTATTAGAAATTTATATTATTTTATGTGAATTTTTACATATTTTTCATTACAAATTTACTTTATTTTATGATTATTTTGTATATTTATTTCATTCAATCTTAAATTATTTTATGTGTATATTTGTATTTGTATTTAGGTAATTTTATGTGTATATTCTATATATATTTTCATCCAAAATTACATTATTTTATTGGTATTTTCTTAATTTAACTCGATACGAATTTAGATTTCTTCATAGGTATTTTGTATACATTTTATGAGTATTTTATATATGTTTTCTCATACAAATTTATATTATTTTATTGGTATTTTGTTTATTTATTTTGATACGAGTTATATGATTATATGTGTATTTTGTACATATTTTTTTATATATATCTACATTATTTAATGTGTATTTTGTTTATATTTTTATACAAATTTACGTTATTATATGTGTATTTGTATAAATATTTTGATACAAATTTACTTTATTTTATGTATTTTGTATATATATTTCAATTCAAATTTAGCTTATTTTGTGTGTATTTTGTATATCTATTTACATAAAATTTAATTACACTGTTTTATGTGTATTTTGCATATTTTTTCAATACAAATTTACCTTATTGCATATGCATTTTGTATATTAATTTTAATACAAATTTAATTATGCTATGTGTATTTTTGTATATATATTTTTATAAAAATATGCTTTATTTTATGGGTATTTTGCAATTTTATTTTCATACAAATTTACATTATTTTATTTATATTCTGTTTATTTTTTTTTAAACAATTTTACATTATTCTATGTGTATTTTGTATATCTATTTTTATACGTATTTACTTAATTTTATGTGTATTTTGTATATATATTTTTATAGAAATCTACGTTATTTTATGTGTATTCGTATATATATTTTGAAACAAATTTACATTGTTTTATATGTATTTTTGCATATCTCTTTCAATACAAGTTTACATTATAGTATGTGCATTTTGTATATTTATTTCAATACAAATTTAAATATTTTATGTGGATTTTGGTATATATATTTTTATAAGAAATGCGCTATTTGATGGGAATTTTGCATCTCTATTTTCATACAAATTTACATTATTTTATTAATATTCGGTGTATTTATTTTGATACGATTTCACATTATTCTATTTGTTTTTTGTATCTATTTTTTTATACATATTTACATTATTTAATGTGTATCTTGCATATATATTTCAAGCAAATTTATCATCTATTATTTATTTTCATACAAATACACATTCTTTTCATGATATTTTGTTTATTTATTTTGACACGAATTTACCTAGATATATATTTTGTATATATATTTTTATACGTATTTACATAATTTCATGTGTATTTTGTATATATATTTCTATAGAAATCTACGTTATTTTATGTGTATTCGTATATATATTTTGAAACAAATTTACTTTGTTTTATATGTATTTTTTAATATCTCTTTCAATACATATTTACCTTACTGTATATGCATTTTGTATATTTATTTCAATACAAATTTAAATATTTTATGTGTATTTTGGTATATATATTTTTATAAAAAATGCGCTATTTTATGGGAATTTTTCATCTTTCTTTTCATACAAATTTACATTATTTTATTGATATTCTGTGTATTTATATTGATAGGATTTTACATTATTATATTTCTTTTTTGTATATATTTTTTTATACACATTTACATTATTTAATGTGTATCCTGCATATATATTTTATACACATTTACGTTATTTTAAGTGTATTTGTTTATATATTTTCATTCAAATTTACATTATTTTATGTGTATTTTGTATATGTATTTCAATACAAATTTACCTAATTTTATATGTATTTTGTATATTTCTTTTCATACAAATTTTAAATATTTTTGTGTATTTTTGTATATAGTTTTATACAAATTTAGGTTATTTTATGTACGCATTTACATTATTTAATGTGTGTTTTGTATTTATATTTTTATGCAAATTTACTTTATTTTATGTGTATTTTGTACATATATTTTTTTTGAAATTTGCGTTATTTTTTGTGTATTTGTTTATGCTTTCTCATACAAATTTACATTATTTTATTGCTATTTTGTTTATTTATTTTGATTCGAATGAAAATAGATATACAAAATATACATAAAATTAACTAAATTTGTATTGAAATATATATACAATATACATAAAATAATGTATATTTGTATCAAAATATTTTAACAGATGCGCATAAAATAACGTAAATTTGTTTTAAAATATAAAAAATACAAATTAAATAATGTACATATGTATAAAAAAAAATATATACAAAACACAAATAGAATAATGTAAAATCGTATCAAAACAAATACACAGAATATTAATAAAACAATGTAAATTTGTATGAAAATAAAGATGCAAAATACCCATTAAATAACGCATTTTTTATAAAAATATATATACCAAAATACACATGAAAAAATTAATTTGTATTAAAATAAATAAACAAAATACACATACAATAAGGTAAATCTGTATTGAAATAGATATGCAAAATACATATAAAATAATGTAAATTTGTTTCAAAATATATATACGGCCTCGTGTTCAGGAGGACGCGAGTTCAATCCCCGCCCGGTGCCACCAAGCAGGGATTTTTCAGCCGCCGCCGAGTGGCTTAAAAAAAAAAACTACCCACATGCTGTCCAGAAGACCACCTATCAACCCGGACTCTAGATTCTAGGATCAAAGATGAGCTCTGGGAGGGCAGCATGAGCCAATGCAAGATGGCGCCACTATAAACACTCGCCTGCGCCAGAACGGGCTGGGCCGACCATCAGGACCTACCGGAAAGAAGCCTTGGACCGACCATCAGGATCCACCGGAAGAAGCCTACCGGCGCAATAGGCTGCAATGTAAAAAAAAACAACAAAAAAACGTAGATTTGTATAAAAATATATATACAAAATAGACATAAAATGAAGTAAATACGTATAAGAAAATGTATACAAAAAACACATAAAATAATGTAAATTTGTATCAAAATAAATAAACAAAATACCAATAAAAGAATGTGTATTTGTATAAATATATATATACAAAATACACATAAAATAACGTAAATTTGTATAAAACTATACAAAAATACACAGAAGTAATTAAATTCGTATGAAAATAGATATACAAAATATAGATAAAATAAGCTAAATTTGAATTGAAATGTATATACAAAAATACATAAAATATTGTAAATTTGTATCAAAATATTTATAAAAATACATATAATAACGTAAATTTGTTTAAAAATATATAAACAAAATACAGATTAATTAATGTAAATACGTATAAAAAATATGTACAAAATACACATATAATCATGTAATTCGTATCAAACTAAATAAACAAAATATCAATAAAATAATGTAAATTTGTATGAGAAAACATATACAAATACATATAAAATAACGCTAATTTCTATAAAAAATTTTGTCTAAAAATGAACGTAAAATAAAGTAACTCTGTATAAAAACAAATATACAAAACACACATTAAGTAATGTAAATGCGTACATAAAATAACCTAAATTTGTATAAAACTATATACAAAAATACACAAAAATAATTTAAATTTGTATGAAAAGAAATATACAAAATACACATAAAATTAGGTTAATTTGTATTGAAATACATATACAAAATACACTTAAAATAATGTAAATTTGAAAGAAAATATATAAACAAATACACATATAATAACGTAGATTTGTATGAAATATATATTCAAAATACACATTAAATAATGTAAATATGTATAAAAAAATATATAAAAAACACAAATAGAATAATGTAAAATCGTATCAAAATATATACACAGAATATTAATAAAATAATGTAAATTTGTATGAAAATTAAGATGCAAAATATCTATAAAATAACGCATTTTTTATAAAATTATTGATACCAAAATACACAAAATATTTGAATTTGTATTAAAATAAATATACAAAATGCACATACAATAAGGTAAATTTGTATTGAAATAGATATGCAAAATACATATTAAATAATGTAAATTTGTTTCAAAATATATATACGAATACACATAAAATAACGTAGATTCCTATAAAAATACATATACAAAATACACATAATATTAAGTAAATACGAATAAAAAAACGTATACAAAATACACATAAAATAATGTAAATTCGTATAAATGTAAATAAACAATATATAAATAAGAGAATGTGTATTTGTATAAATATAAATATACAAAATGCACATAAAATAACGTAAATTTATATAAAACTATATACATAAAATAACGCAAATTTCTATAAAAATATATGTACAAAAATGAACTTAAAATAAATTTGCATAAAAAAATATATACAAAACACACTTTAGATAATGTAAAATAAATATGTATACAAAATACCTATGAAATAATCTAAATTCGTATCAAATTAAATTAAGAAAATACCAATAAAATAATGTAATTTTGGATGAAAATATATATACAAAATACACATAAAATAACCTAAATACAAATACAAATATACACATAAAATAATTTAAAATTGAATGAAATAAATATACAAAATAAACATAAAATAAGGTAACCTAAAGATAACCTAAGATAACCTAAATACAAATACAAATATACACATTAAATAATTTAAAATTGAATGAAATAAATATACAAAATAAACATAAAATAAGGTAAATTTGTAATAAAATATATGTAAGAATACACATGAAAGAATATAAATTTGTATGAAAATATATATGCAAATACACATAAAATAACATGAATTTGTATAAAATTTGTTTCAAAATATATACGAATACACACAATAAAATAACGTAAATTTTTATGAAAATGTATATATAAAAAACACAAAATATTTTAAATACGTAGAAAAATATATTTACAAAATACACATAAAATAATGTAGATTCGTAAAAAATTAAATACACAAAATTCCAATAAAAGAATGTATATTTGTAGGAAAATATATATACAAAAAACAAATAAAATAAATAAAATTTGTATAAAAATATATACAAAAGTACACAAAAATAATTTAAATTTGTTTGAAAATAGATATGCAAAATGCACATAAAGTTAGGCAAATTTGTATTGAAATACATATACAAAACCGACATGAAATAATGTAAATTTGTATGAAAATATATAAGCAAATACATATAAAATAACGTAAATTTGGATAAAATATATATGCAAAATATACATTAAATATTTTAAATATGTATAAAAATATATTATATTATATATATTTTTATTGATATTTGCGTTAATGTGTATTTTGTATATGTTTTCTCATAGAAATTTACATTATTTTATTGGTATTTTGTCTATTTATTTTGATACGAATTACATGATCATTTGTGTATTTTGTACATTTTTTTATACGTATTTACATTATTTAATGTGTATTTTCTTTATATATTTTTATACAAATTTACTTCATTATATGTGTATTTGTATAAGTATTTTGATACAAATTTACATTATTTTATGTATTTTGTATTTATATTTTAATTCAAATTTAGCTTATTTTATGTATATTTTTTATATCTATTTATTTTAATACAAAATCAAATATTTTACGTTTTTTCGTATATGTATTTAAAAAAAAAAAGCGTTATTTTATGGGTATTTTGCATCTTAATTTTCATACAAATTTACATTATTTTATTAATATTTTCTGTATTTATTTTGATACGATTTTACATTATTTTATTTGTGTTTTGTATATATTTTTTTATACATATTTACATTATTTAATGTGTTTTTTGTATATATATTTGATACAAATTTACATTATTTTAAGTATAGATGTTTATATATTTTCATTCAAATTTACATTATTTTATGTGTATTTTGTATATGTATTTCAATACAAATTTACCTAATTTTATATGTTTTTTGTATATTTATTTTCATACATGTTTAAATTATTTTTGTGTATTTTTGTATATAGTTTTATACAAATTTAGGTTATTTTATATGTATTTTGTATATCTATTTTCATACAAATACACATTCTTTTCATGATATTTTGTTTATTTATTTTGACACGAATTAACATTATTTAATGTGTATTTTGTATATATATTTTTATACGTATTTTCATTATTTCAAGTGTATTTTGTATATATATTTCTATAGAAATCTACGTTATTTTATGTGTATTCGTATATATATTTTGAAACAAATTTACATTGTTTTATTTGTATTTTGCATATTTTTCAATACAAATTTAACTTAGATTATGTTCATTTGGTATCTTAGTTTTAATACAAATTTGATTCATCTATGTGTAGTGTTGTATCTGTTTTTATATAAAAATATGCTTTATTTTATGGGTATTTTGCATCTTTATTTTCATACAAATTTACATTATTTTATTGATATTCTGTGTATTTATTTTGATATGATTTTACATTATTCTATGTGTATATTGTATATATATTTTATATAAAATGTATATGTTTTCATTTCATACAAATCGACATTATTTTATTTTATCTGTACATGTATTTAAATACAAATTTAACTAGTTATATGAGTATTTTGTATATCTATTTTGTGTGTATATTTTCATAGAAATTTACTCTATTTTATGAGTATTCGTATATATATTTTGATACAAATTTACATTATTGATGTGTATTTTGCATATCTATTTCAATACAAATTTACTTTATTGTACGTGCATTTTGTATATTTATTTTAATACAAATTTAATTATTTTATATGTATTTTTGTATATATATTTTTATGCAAATATGCGTTATTATATGGATATTTTGCATCTTTATTTTCATACAAATTTACATTATTTTATTGATATTCACTTTATTTATTTTGATAAGATTTAACCTTATTCTTTGTGTATTTTCTGTATATTTTTTTTATACATATTTACATTATTTAATGTATATTTTGTATATATATTTCATCCAAATTTACATTATTTTATGTGTATTTGTTTATATATTTTCATACAAATTTACATTATTTCATGTGTTCTTTGTATATATATTTTTCTACGTATCTAAATTATTTTATGTGTATTCTGTATATACATTTTCATAAAAAATTACGTTATTTTATTGTGTGTATAAGTAAGTATTTTCATACAAATTTTATACAAATTTCATGTTATTTAATGTGTATTTGTATATATATTTTCATACAAATTTATATTATTTTATGTGTATTTTTTCATATATTTCATTACAAATTTACCTTATTTTATGTTTATTTTTTATATTTATTTCATTCAATTTAAAATTATTTTATGTGTATATTTGTATTTGTATTTAGGTTATTTTATGTGTATTTTGTATATATATTTTCATCCAAAATTACGAGTTTAGATTATTCCATAGGTATTTTGTATACATATTTTTATACTCATTTACATTATCAAATGTGTGTTTTGTATATATATTTTTATGCAAATTTATTTTATGTTCATTTTTGTACATATATTTTTATAGAAATTTGTGTTATTTTATGTATATAGTTTCATATAAATTTACGTTATTTTATGTGCATTTTTTATATTTATATTTATACAAATACATATTCTTTTATTGGTATATTGTTTATTTACATTTATACGATTTTACATTATTTTATGTGTATTTTGTATACATTTTTTTATACGTATTAACTTAATTTTATGTGTATTTTGTATATGTATTTTTATAGAAATCTACGTTATTTTATGTGTATTCGTATATATATTTTGAAACAAATTTACATTATTTTATATGTATTTTGCATATCTATTTCAATACAAATTTACCTTATTGTATGTGCATTTTGTATATTTATTTTAATACAAATTCAAATGTTTTATGTGTATTTTGGTATCAATAATTTTAAAAAAAATGCGTTATTTTATAAGTATTTTGCATCTTAATTTTCATACAAATTTAAATTATTTTATTAATATTCTGTGTATATATTTTGATACGATTTTACATTATTCTATTTGTGTTTTGTATATATTTTTTTATACATATTTACATTATTTAATGTATATTTTGTATATATATTTCATACAAATTTACGTTATTATATGTGTATTTGTTTATAAATTTTCTTTCAAATTTACATTATTGTACGTGTATTTTGTATATGTATTTCAATACAAATTAACCTAGTTTTATGTGTATTTTGTATATTTCTTTTCATTCAAATTTAAATTAAATTAATATGTATTTAAATGAAAATAAATTTACAAAATTCACATAACATAACTAAAATTTGTATTAAATATATACAAAAACACGTAGAAATAATTTGAGTTTGTATGAAAATAGATATACAAAATACACATAAAACTAGGTAAATTTCTTTTCAAATGTATATACAAAATACCCATAAAATATTGTAAATTTGTGTCAAAATATATAAACAAATACACATAAAATAACGTAAATTTGTATGAAAAATATACACAAAATACACATAGAATAATGTCAATTCGTATCAAAATGAATGAGCAGAATATCAATAAAATAATGTAAATTTGTATGAAAATAAAGATGCAAAATACCCAAAAAATAAAGCATATGTTTATAAAAGTACAGATACAAAAATACACATCGAATAATTAAATTTGTATTAAAATTAATATACAAAATGCGTATGTAATTTGGTAAATTTGTATTGAAAAAATATGCAACATACACGTTTACTCATAAAAATTTATATTATTTTATTGGTATTTTGTTTATTTATTTTGATACGAATTACATGATTATATGTGTATTTTATACATATTTTTTTTATACGTATTTACATTATTTAATGCGTATTTTGTTTATATATTTTCAAACAAATTTACGTTATTATATGTGTATTTGTATAAATATTTTGATACAAATTTACTTTATTTCATGTATTTTGTATATATATTTCAATTCAAATTTAGCTTATTTTGTGTGTATTTTGTATATATTTTCATACAAATTTAATTACTTCTGTGTATTTTTGTATATAGTTATATCTATTTTCATTCAAATACACATTCTTTTATTGATATTTTGTTAATTTGTTTTAACGCGAGTTTACAGTATTTAATGTGTATTTTGTATATATATTTTTATACGTATTTACATCATTTTATGTGTATTTTGTATATATCCTTATTGTATGTGCATTTTGTATATTTATTTCAATACAAATTTAAATATTTTATGTGTATTTTGGTATATATATTTTTATAAGAAATGCGCTATTTGATGGGAATTTTGCATCTTTATTTTCATACAAATTTACATTATTTTATTAATATTCGGTGTATTTATTTTGATACGATTTTACATTATTATATTTGTTTTTTGTATATATATATTTTTTATACATATTTACATTATTTAATGTGTATCTTGCATATACATTTCATACAAATTTATTATCTATTATTTATTTTCATACAAATACACATTCTTTTCATGATATTTTGTTTATTTATTTTGACACGAATATACATTACTTAATATGTCTTTTGTATATATATTTTTATACGTATTTACATAATTTCATGTGTATTTTGTATATATATTTCTATAGAAATCTACTTTATTTTATGTGTATTCGTGAATATATTTTGAAACAAATTTACACTGTTTTATTTGTATTTTGCGTTTTTTTTTCAATACAAATTTACCTTATTGTATGTGTGCATTTTGTATATTAATTTTAATACAAATTTAATTATTCTATGTGTATTTCTGCATATGTATTTAAAAAAAAATGCTTTATCTTATGGGTATTTTGCACCTTTAATTTCATACAAATTTAAATTATTTTATTGATATTCGGTGTACTTATTTTGATACGATTTTACATTATTCTATGTATAACAAAAATAAATATATACAAAAATAAACAAAAATAATTTAAATTTGTTTGAAAATAGATATGCAAAATATGTGTATTTTGTATATATATTTCAATTCAAATTTAGCTTATTTTGTGTGTATTTTGTATATTTTCATACAAATTTAATTATTTCTGTGTATTTTTGTATATAGTTTTATATAAATTTACGTTATTTTATGTGTTTTTTGTATTTTTATATTTATACAAATACACATTCTTTTATTGGTATTTTGTTTATTTTCATTTGATACGAATTTACATTATTTTATGTGTATTTTGTATACATTTTTTTATACGTATTTACCTCATTTTATGTGTATTTTGTATATATATTTTTATAGAAATTTACGGTATTTTATGTGTATGTGTTTTTTATATATTTATTTTAATACAAATTTAATTTTTTGATGTGTATTTTGGTATATATATTTTTATAAATAAAAAATACAAATTTACATTATTTTATTAATATTCTGTGTATTTATTTTGATACGATTTTATATTATTCTATTTGTATTTTTTACATATTTTTTTTATACAAATTTACGTTTTTTTATAAAATTATTGATACCAAAAAACACATAAAATATTTCAATTTGCATTAAAATAAAATTACAAAATGCACATACAATAAGGTAAATTTGTATTGAAATAGATATGCAAAATACATATAAAATAATGTAAATTTCTTTCAAAATATATATACGAATACACATAAAATAACGTAGATTTCTATAAAAATACATATACAAAATACACATCAAATTAAGTAAATACGTATAAAAAAATGTATACAAAATACACATAAAATAATGTAAATTCGTATAAATGTAAATAAACAATATACCAATAAAAGAATGTGTATTTGTATAAACATAAATATACAAAATACACATAAAATAACGTAAATTTATATAAAACTATATACATAAAATAACGCAAATTTCTATAAAAATATATATACAAAAATTAACATAAAATAAATTTGCATAAAAATATATATACAAAACACACATTAGATAATGTAAATGGGTATAAAAATATGTATAGAAAATACCTATGAAATAATCTAAATTCGAATCGAATTAAATTAAGAAAATACCAATAAAATAATGTAATTTTGGTTGAAAATATATATACAAAATACACATAAAATAACCTAAATACAACTACAAATATACACATAAAATATTGCATTTTGTATATACATTTCAATTCAAATTTTGCTTATTTTATCTGTTTTTTGTATATCTATTTTCATACGAATTTAATTACTTCTATGTATTTTAGTATAGTTTTATACAAATTTACGTTATTTTATGTGTATTTTGTATATTTATATTTATACAAATACACATTCTTTTATTGGTATTTTGTTTATTTATTTTGATACGAATTTACATTATTTTATGTGCATTTTGTATACATTTTCTTATACGTATTTACTTCATTTTATGTGTATATATATATATATATATATATATATATATATATATATATATATATATATATATATATATATATATATATATATATATATATATATATATATATATATATATATATATATATATATATATATATATATATACGTTATTTTATTCGTATATATATTTTGAAACAAATTTACATTATTTTATATGTATTTTGCATATCTATTTCAATACATACATTTACTATA